>NC_057805.1:506922105-507186667 GCF_018294505.1 Triticum aestivum | reverse complement strand
GTTGGGGCTCTTCTTTGGGCGCAAGACAGATAATTGATGTCGCTTGAGATGCGTCGGTGTTTCCCCAAGGAATAAGGGAGGATGCAGCACAACAATGGTAAGGCATTTTCCTCAGTGATGAGACCAAGATTATCGAACCAGTAGAAGAACCACGCAACACTACGTAAACGGTACCTGCACACAAATAACAAATACTTGCAACCCGATGCGTTAAAGGGGTTGTCAATCCCTTTCGGGTAGCGGTGCCAAAAAGTGACGTTCGGATAGGATAAAATTGTAGTAGATTGATAGATGCAAATAAAAGTAAATAAAACGCAACAAGGTATTTTTGGGTTTTTGATAATATAGATCTGAAAAATAAAAGAAGCAAATAAAAGAAAAGGAAATTCGCAATATGGATCTAAAAGTATATGATAGGAAAATAGACCCGGGGGCCGTAGATTTCACTAGTGGCTTCTCTCGAGAAAATAGCAACGGTGGGTAGACAAAATAATGTTGGGCAATTGATAGAAAAGCAAATAATTATGAGGATATCCAAGACAAATCATGTATATAGGCATCACGTCCAGGATTAGTAGACCGACTCATGCCTGCATCTACTACTATTACTCCACACATCGACCGCTATCCAGCATGCATCTAGTGTATTAAGTTCATGGAAAAATGGAGTAATGCAATAAGAACGATGCCATGATGTAGACAAGATCTATTCATGTAGGAATAGACGCAAGGGATATTCCCTTTTGCTCCTACGTGCATATGCACCCATTGTCGAAATACACATTTCGAAAAGTTGAAAAATTCGGAACAAAAACCCCGCGCGTATATCCGGACATTTTATGTCCGTTCACAAGGTTTCGGTGAAAAACGACGTTTTTTGTGGCTTGTGTAAAAAAGACAATTTCTGATGCTTCATTCTAACTATTCACGAGGCATTTCTTTATCTTTTTTACACAAGCCACAAAAAACGTCGTTTTTCACCGAAACCCTGTGAACGGACATAAAATGTCCGGATATACACGCGGGATTTTTGTTCCGAATTTTTCAACTTTTCAAAATGTATGTTTTCGACAATGGGTGCATATGCACCTAGGAGCAAAAAAGCTGCGTCCCGCGCAATCTTTTTATCCTTAATAGCAACAATACATGTGTGCCTTGCTGCCCCTTCTGTCACTGGGAAACGACACCGCAAGATCGAACCCATTACAAAGCACCTCTTTACATTGCAAGATAAATAGATCAAGTTGGCCAAACAAAACCCAAATACGAAGAAGAAATACGAGGCTATAACAATCAAGATTGAATATTAAATCAAGGCAAATCTGATTATAAACTCATAATTCATCGGATCCCAACAAACACACCGCAAAGAGTCATTACATCAAATAGATCTCCAAGAGACCATTGTATTGAGATACAAAGAGAGAAAAAGCCATCTAGCTACTGCCTACGGACCCGTAGCTCTGAGTTGAACTACTCACGCATCATCGGAGAGGCACCAATGAGGATGATGAACCCCTCCTTGATCGTGTTACCCTCCGGCGGAGTGTCGGAATAGGGCTCTAGATTGGATCTCGTGGTTCTGGAACTTGCCGCGGCTGGAATAAAATTTCGTCGACTCCCCTAGGGTTTCTGGAGCACGGAGGTATTTATAGAGTGAAGAGGCGGTGCGGGAGGCCACCGACATGGGCACAACCCACCTGGGCGTGCCTGGGGTCCCAGGCATGCCTTGGTGGGTTGTGCCCCCCTCGGGGCACCCCTAGGTGCTTCTCTGGCCCATCTGGTGTCTTCTGGTCCAAAAAAATACACAAAAAGTTTCGTTGCATTTGGACTCCGTTTGATATTGATTTTTTGCGATGTAAAAAAAGTAGAAAACAACAACTGGCACTTGGCACTATGTCAATAGGTTAGTCCCAAAAATGATATAAAATGATTGTAAAACATCCAAGAATGATAATATAAGAGCATGGAACATAAAAAATTATAGATACGTTGGAGACGTATCAGCATCCCCAAGCTTAATTCCTGCTCTTCCTCGAGTAGGTAAACGATAAAAACAGAATTTTTGATGTGGAATGATGCATGACATGTTCATCACATATTCTTTCCTTTATAGCATGGACAATTGGAATTTTATATGGTTCAAAGCAATAGTCTAGTTTTGATATGAGGACTTTAATACTCAAGCACATCAACAAACAACGATGTCTTTCAAAATATCATTACTAAAGCAATTTATCCCTAGCCCATCATGCTCAATCATTGATCCATTCATGTAGCAAATCCAAATATTAACTACATCCAATGCTCAAGTATGATAATAGTGTTCCGTAGTTGGTGCTTTTTAGGAGAAGATGGAGACACAAAAAATATATAAATTGCATTAAGTAAAAGATAGGCCCTTCGCAGAGGGAAGTAGGGATTTGTAGAGGTGCCAGAGCTCAAAGCAAAAATTGAGAGATAGAATTATTTTGGGTGGCATGCTTTTCTCGTCAACGAGAACGACTTAGATTTCCCAACACTTTCCATGCTAGAAATATCATAGGCGGTTCCCAAACACAAAATAAAGTTTATTCCTTTTTCCACCAAACTTTCACAAGCCATGGGTAACCATATCCACGGGTGCCCTCCATAGCAACACTTTCCAAGGAATTTATTATAAGACAACATAAAGTAAATTTTCTTTTTCATTTCAGGACTGGGAATCCCTATTACCACCATACTCTCGTGCAATGACAAGTGAAGAAACAATCATCTTGAGAATAACACATCTAGCATGAAAAATATTAGCCACCCCTCTCCGCTTCATGATCGGTACGGGAACACAACAGAGAAATTTATTTTGAAATTTAGAGTTGGCACATACAAATTTGCTTAGAATGGCAAGGAAACACCACATATAGGTAGGTATCGTTAAGTCATTTGGCATAACTTGGGTTTTAGGATTTGGATGCACAAGTAGTATTCCTACTTAGTACAAGGTGGAGGCTAGCAAGAGATTGAGAAGCGACCAACCAAGGAACGAAAACCATCATAAGGGAACATTAAACATAACTAACACCAAATAATGCAACACAAGTAGGATGTAATTTCATTGCATGACTATTGACTTTCGTTCTTGCATAGGGAATCGCAAACCTTAACATCAATATTCTTACTAGAACATAATTACTCATTAACATGGCTCACATATCACTATCATCATATCTCAAAACTATTACAAAGAATCAAGTTTATTTTGTCCAATGATCTTCATGAAAGTTTTTATTATATCCTCCTTGTATATCTATCACTTTGGAACTAGTTTCATATGTTGCTTTTAATAAGCTCAAACAAATATGAGCATCATATTTCTTTCTCTCAAATTAATCTAAGTGAAGCATGAGAGAATTTCTTCATAGATAACAAAGCACACCGTGCTAAAAAAGATATAAGTGAAGCACTAGAGCAATTCCAAGGCTCTAAAAATTTAAGTGAAGCATAGGAGCAAGCATAGCATAATTTGGCTCTCCAAAATAGGTGTGTACAACAAGGATGCTTATTAAAAATTAAAAATAAAAACAAGCAAAGACTCATATCATACAAGACGCTCAAGCAAAACTCATGATATATATGTGACAAATAAAAATATAGTTTCAAGTAAAATACTGATGGTCGTTAGAAGAAAGAGGGGATGCCACTTGGGGGCATCCCCCAACTTAGTTGCTTGATACTTCTTGAATATTATCCTGGGGTGACTCAGGCATCCCCAAGCTTAGCCTTTTGCTAATCCTTAATTATTCCTTCATCCATCGCGATCTCACCCAAAACATGAAAACTTCAATCACACAAAACTCAACAAAACTTCGTGAGATCCGTTAGTATAAGAAAGCAAATCACTACTTCAAGTGTTGTTGCAAACCCATTCATATTTTGTTATTGTATTATATCTATGTATTTTAACTTTGCCATGGCAAAAACTCTTCAAAGGAAACCATAGAATCATCAAAACAAGCAGATAACACAATGAAAACAGAATATGTCAAAAACAGAACAGTCTGTAGTAATCAGAGAACTTGGTATACTTCTGTAACTTCAAAAATTCTGAAAATTAGGACAACGCAGGAAATTTTTATATCAATCTTGTGTAAAAAATTTAAAGCAAAAGCACGTTTCTGTGATTTATGAAATTTGTTTTTCTGAGCACAAAAGTTTCTATTTTTCAACAAGATTAAATCAACTATCACCCAAATCATCCCAAAGACTTTGCTTGGCACAAACACTAATTTAAACCACAAAAACACATCTAATCAGAGGCATAATTGGATATTTTATTGAAAACAGCAAGAAAACCAGAAAGATACAAGCTGGGTTGCCTCCCAACGAGCGCTGTCGTTTTACGCCCCTAGCTAGGCATAATGCGAAGGATCTAAGTATTGTCATCCTTAGTCTTTGCCACTTTAGTAAGGGATTTTCCAAATCCGGAAGGCTCTTTCCGCTTCCCTAAATTTTCTGGAAAAGAAACCATCTTGAGATCTAAAATATCCAACCGTTTATGGCAAGGGGTAATCAAAGTATTCAAGCGATTCATACTACCATTAAGATGTTTGAGAGGTTCATTATATTTTTGCAATTCAACCATATGTTTGTGCAAATCACCAAGTTTGTCCAAAATTTGAAATCCCTCTGGGGTGAAAGAAATCCCCTTCTTTTGTGGTGGAACCCTCAGAATTCCTTCTAAGATTTCATAGGCAGAATTAGCATCAAGTTCAATAAAATTCCCTTTAGCGGCAAAATCTATGAGTTGTCTATGATGCAAAGCCAATCCTATGTAAAAATTATGAAGCAAATTCTTTGCGTCTCCCTTTAGGTTGCAAACACGATAGGATTCCATTAGCCTATACCAAGCATTTGTCAAATTTTCTCCTTGTCGTTGCTTGAAGTATAAAACTTCAAAATCTGGTGACAAAGAAGGAGTAGTCATGCTAGCCATTATGACTAGAAAGCAAGAACGCGAATAGATCCGGCAAGAAAACGGCGAGCGAAAAAGAGGGCGAATAAAAATGGCAAATTTTTGTGAAGTGGGGGAGAGGAAAACGAGAGGCAAATGGAAAATAATGTAACTTGCAAGGAGATGAGATTTGTGATTAGGAACCTGATAGATGTTGGTGATGTCTCCCCGACAACGGTGCCAGAAAGTTCCCTTGATGTCGCTTGATATGTGTCAGTGTTTCCCCAAGGAATAAGGGAGGATGCAACACAACAAGGGTAAGGAATTTCCCCCAGTGATGAGACCATGGTTATCGAACCAGTAGGAGAACCACGCAACACTACGTAAATCAGTGTTTCCCCAAGGAATAAGGGAGGATGCAACACAACAAGGGTAAGGAATTTCCCCCAGTGATGAGACCATGGTTATCGAACCACTAGGAGAACCACGCAACACTACGTAAACGGTATCTGCACACAAATAACAAATACTTGCAACCCGACGCATTAAAGGGGTTGTCAATCCCTTTCGGGTAGCGGTGCCAAAATGTGACGTAAGGATAGGATAAAATTGTAGTAGATTGATAGATGCAAAAAAAGTAAATAGAACGCAGCAGGTATTTTTGGGTTTTTGATAATATATATCTGAAAATAAAAGAAGCAAATAAAAGAAAAGGCAATTGGCAATATGGATATGAAAGTATATGATAGTAAAATAGACCCGGGGGCCCTAGATTTCACTAGTGGCTGGGTAGACAAATTACTGCTAGGCAATTGATAGAAAAACAAATAATTATGACGATACCAAGACAATGATCATGTATATAGGCATCACATCCAAGATTAGTAGACTGACTCCTGCCTGCATCTACTACTATTACTCCACACATCGACCGCTATCCAACATGCATCTAGTGTATTAAGTTCATGGAAAAATGGAGTAATGCAATAAGAACGATGACATGATGTAGACAAGATATATTCATGTAGGAATAGACCCCATCTTTTTATCCTTAATAGCAGCGATACATGCGTGCCTTGCTGCCCCTTCTGTCATTGGGAAAGGACACCACAAGATCGAACCCATTACAAAGCACCTCCTCACATTGCAAGATAAATAGATCAAGTTGGCCAAACAAAACCCAAATATTGGAGAAGAAATACGAGGCTATAACAATCAAGATTGGATATTAAATCAAGGAAAATCTGATCATAAACTCACAATTCATTTGATCCCAACAAACACACCGCAAAGAGTCATTACATCAAATAGATCTCCAAGAGACCGTTGTATTGAGATGCAAAGAGAGAGAAAAGCCATCTAGCTACTACCTACGGACCCATAGGTCTGAGTTGAACTACTCACGTATCATCAGAGAGGCACCAATGAGGATGATGAACCACTCCGTGATAGTGTTCCCCTCCGGCGGAGTGCCGGAATAGGGCTCTAGATTCGATCTCGTGGTTCTGGAACTTGCGGCGGCTGGAATAAAATTTCGTCGACTCCCTTAGGGTTTCTGGAGCAAGGAGGTATTTATAGAGCAAAGAGGCGGTGCGGGAGGCCACCGAGGTGGGCACAACCCACCTGGGCGCGCCAGGGGGCCCAGGCACGCCCTGGTGGGTTGTGCCCCCCTTGGGGCACCACCAAGTGCTTTTCTGCCCATCTGGTGTCTTCTGGTCGAAAAAAAATTCACAAAAAGTTTCATCGCATTTGGACTCCGTTTGATATTGATTTTCTGCAATGTGAAAAAACAAGCAGAAAACAACAACTGGCACTTGGCACTATGTCAATAGGTTAGTCCCAAAAAATGATATAAAATGATTGTAAAACATCCAAGAATGATAATATAACAGCATGGAACAATCAAAAATTATAGATACGTTGGAGACGTATCAATAATTAATGGAAAAAAATCGTGCAATTTTTTTAGCCCAATCAGAGTTACAGATCTCTGGGAATTTAAGAAACAGTGAAGGTCCAGAAAACAAGAACGCGAAACAGAAAAGAAACAAAGAGAGAGATCCACTCTAGGAGGGGCCCCTCTGCCACAATGGAGGCAATGGACCAGAGGGGAAACCCTCCTCCCATCTAGGGTGGGAGGCCAAGGAAGAAGAAGGGGGGGCTCTCTCCCTCTCTCTCCCAGTGGCGTCGGAGTGCCGCCGGGGCTAGGATCATGACGACAATCTACACCAACAACCTTGCTACCGTCAACACCAACTTTCTCCCTCTCTATGCAGTGGTGTAACCTCTCTATTCCCGCTGTAATTATCTACTTAAACATGGTGCTCAACAATATATATTATTATCCAATGAAATGTGATTATCCTATGATGTTTGAGTAGATATGTTTTGTCCTATGGGTTAATTGATGATCATGATTGGTTTGAGTTGTATATTTTATTTTGGTGCTGTCCTATGGTGCCCTCCGTGTCGCACAAACGCGAGGGATCCCCGTTGTATAATGTTGCAATACATTCATGATTCGCTTATGGTGGGTGGCTAGAGTGATAGAAGCTTACGCCCGAGTAAGGCAGTTTTTGCGTATGGGATAAAGGGGACTTGATACTTAATCCTATGGTTGGGTTTTACCTTAATGATCTTTGGTAGTTGCGGATGCTTGCTAGAGTTCCAATCATAAGTGCATATGATCCAAGTACGGAAAGTATGTTCGCTCATGCCTCTCCCTCATATAAAATTGCAATAATGATTACCGGTCTAGTTATCAATTGCCTAGGGACAAATAACTTTCTTGTGTGACAAAAGCTATTTACTAAACAACTAACTTTTATTATCTTGCATTTTATTCGTAGTTTTATTCTCGCAAAGTACTTCTGTTTTATTTGTGCAAACTATCCTCACACTTACAAAATAGTTTCATACTTGTTCTAGGTAAAGCAAACGTTAAGTGTGCGTAGAGTTGTATCGATGGTCAATAGAACTTGAGGGAATATTTGTTCTACCTTTAGCTCCTTGTTGGGTTCGACACTCTTATTTATCGAAAAGGGCTACAAACGATCCCCTATACTTGTGGGTTATCAGGGCCCAATTATAGGAGCTCGAGCACCCGCCGCAGCTGAACAATCAGATAAAGCAGCTTGCGGAGCTGTTTCATGAAGCGCAGTCGGTGATGCAAGATATCTGCATTAACCTTTGGCTGGGTCAGTCGATGCCGACAAGCTTCTTCGGCCTGGTGAATAGGCTTCAGAAAAATAGGCCCTAGGTGGAGAGGTGGAAGCGGTCGACCTGGCTGGAGGGGGCGAAAAGGGTGTATGCGTCTACTATGGCGCATTTCCCGAAGATCAAGCCACTAAACATCGCTTCTAGTCCTCCAGCAGGAAAAGATCGGACTCTGGAATAGTTTCCGATGCAGGTGCAGGAAGGTGCTCGGGTACAGAAGCCAAATGTAGCAAGGCAGAACTCAAGTTCTGATTTTTCCCTCGATATGCCGAGGAGTAATGTGTATAAAACAAGTTATCTTTTTAATTTATCATTTTTATTAGATGTGTTATTAACTGTCATTTGCGACTATTTTTAAATCTGAAAGTGGCCAGTCATCGGCTTCAGCCCCTGATACGTATCTATAATTTTTTATTGTTCCATGCTATTATAGTATCAATCTTGGATGTTTTACATGCAATTATATATCATTTTCTGGGACTAACTTATTAACCCAGTGCCAAGTGCGAGTTGCTGCCTGTTTTTGGTTTTCCAGGAAATCAGTACCAAACAGAGTCCAAGCGCTACGAAACTTTTTAACGATTTTTTCTGGACATAAGAGACCCTAGAAGCTTCGGGAGGGGACTAGAAGGCAAATGAGTAGGTGACAAGGCACTAGGGAGCGCCCCCTGGGCGCCCTAGTACCTTGTAGGCTCCATCGTTTCTCCATCTGATCTAATTCCACCTCTATAAATTCTCTATAATCGGGAAACTAACAGGGAGTCACCCAAAATACTTTTTCCGCCGCCGCAAGTTACTGTTCTTCCGCGATCCCATCTGGAGGGCTTTTCCTGCACTCTGCCGGAGGGGGAATCTATCAGGGAGGGCTTCTACATCAACTTGGCTACCCTTCTGATGATGTGTGAGTAGTTTACCACAGACCTATGGGTCCATAGCTAGTAGCCAGATGGCTTCTTATCTCTCTTTGATCTTCAATACAATGTTCTCCTCGATGTTCTGGGAGTTCTATCCGATGTAATCTTCTTTTGCGATGTGTTTGTTTGGATCCGATGAAATGTGGGTTTATGATCAGATTATTCACGAATATTATTTGAGTCTTCTTTGAATTCTTATATGCATGATTGTTATAGCTTTGTATTTCTCTCCGATCTATCCGTTTGGTTTGGCCAACTAGATTCTTTTATCTTGCAATGGGAGATGTGCTGTGTAATGGGCTCAATCTTGCGGTAATCTATATCCCAGTGACATAAGGGGACAAGACACGTATATGTATTGTTGCCATTAAGGGGAAAATGACGGGGTTTATTCATATTGTTTGAGTTTACTTTGTCCACATGATGTCATCTTGCTTAAGGCGTTACTCCGTTCTTTATGAACTTAATACTCTAGATGCATGCTGGATAGTAGTTGATGTGTGGAGTAATAGTAGTAGATGCAGGCAGGAGTCGACCTACTTGTCTCGGACATGATGCCTATATACATGATCATTGCCTTTAATATCATGATAACTATGCGCTTTTCTATCAATTGCCCAACAGTAATTTGTTTACCCACCTTAATTTTTTTGTTTGAGAGAGAAGCCTCTAGTGAAAACTATGGCCCCTGGGTCTATACTTTAACATATATAAAATCCAAAAATACCTTGCTACAATTCATTTACTCCCTCCGTAAACTAATATAAGAGCGTTTAGATCACTGCTTTAGTGTTCTAAATGCTCTTATATTAGTTTACGGAGGGAGTGCCATTCTTTTCTTTTGTGTTTTATTTTATCTATCTATCACTAGGAGATTTGATCCTTGTAATTAAACGCCAAGGGATTGACAACCCCTTGTTTTCATTGGGTGCAAGTATTTGCTTTTGTGTGTGTAGGTGCTACTGACGAGGTTTCGCATCGTTCTCCTACTGGATTGATAATCTTGGTTCTTAACTGAGGGAAATACTTATCTCTATTGTACTGCACCATCCTCTCCTCTTCGGAGAAATCCCAACGTAGCTCACAAGTAGCAAGAAGAATTTCTGGCGCCGTTGCCAAGGAGAGATCACAAAAGCCTATCAAGTACGTGCACACAAACTATCATCTACTTGTATTTACATTATTTGTAATTTGCCTCTCGTTTTCATCTCCACCACTTCTAAAACAATTTTACAAAAAAACACAAAAATATTGTTTCGCCTTTTTGTTCGTTTGCTTGTTTGCTATGTCTAGTATTACTATTGCTCCTTTGTTCCCGGATTTTGAAGTTCATTACATCAAACAAAAACAAGGAGAAAATTTAAAAGATGCTTGGTATAGCATAATGGAATCTTATCGTGTGTGCACCATAAAAGGAGATAAGAAAATCTTGCTTCGAAATTTTTATGTGGGGCAACTATGCCCAATAGGCAACTTCTAGACTTTGCCACTAAAGGCAATTTTGTTGAAAGTGATGCTAATACTGCCTATGAAATAATACAAGGAATAGTGGGAATGATGCGTCTCCCACGTATCTATAATTTTTTATAGTTCCATGCTATATTATATTCTGTTTTGGATGTTTAATGGGCTTTATTATACACTTCTATATTATTTTTGGGACTAACCTATTAACCGGAGGCCCAGCCCGAATTGCTGTTTTTTTGCCTATTTCAGTGTTTCACAGAAAAAGAATATCAAACGGAGTCCAAACGGAATGAAACCTTCGGGAACGTGATTTTCGGAACGAACGTGATCCAGAGGACTTGGAGTCTACGCAAAGTAATCAACGAGGAGATCACGAGGCAGGGGGCGCGCCTACCCCCCCAGGCGCGCCCTCCACCCTCATGGGGCCCACGTTGCTCCACCGACGTACTTCTTCCTCCTATATATACCTACGTACCCCCAAACTATCAGAGACGGAGCCAAAAACCTATTTCCACCGCCGCAACCTTCTGTACCTGTGAGATCCCATCTTGGGGCCTTTTCTGGCGCTCCGCCGGAGGGGGCATTGATCACGGAGGGCTTCTACATCAACACCATAGCCTCTCCGATGATGTGTGAGTAGTTTACCTCAGACCTTCGGGTCCATAGTTATTAGCTAGATGGCTTATTCTCTCTCTTTAGATCTCAATACAAAGTTCTCCTCGATCTTCTTGGAGATCTATTCGATGTAATCTTCTTTTGCGGTGTGTTTGTCGAGATCCGATGAATTGTGGGTTTATGATCAAGATTATCTATGAACAATATTTGAATCTCCTCTGAATTCTTTTATGTATTATTTGTTATCTTTGCAAGTCTCTTCGAATTATCGGTTTGGTTTGGTCTACTAGATTGATCTGTCTTGCAATGGGAGAAGTGCTTAGCTTTGGGTTCAATCATGCGGTGCTCGATCCCAGTGACAGAAAGGGAAACGACAAGTATTGTATTGTTGCCATCGAGGATAAAAAGATGGGGTTTATATCATATTGCATGAGTTTATCCCTCTACACCATGTCATCTTACTTAAAGCATTACTCTGTTCTTATGAACTTAATACTCTAGATGCATGATGGATAGCGGTCGATGTGTGGAGGAATAGTAGTAGATCCAGAATCGTTTCGGTCTACTTGTCGCGGACGTGATGCCTATATACATGATCATACATAGATATTCTCATAACTATGCTCAATTCTAGCAATTGCTCGACAGTAATTCGTTTACCCACCTTAATACTTATGCTATCTTGAGAGAAGCCACTAGTGAAAACTATGGCCCCCGGGTCTATTTTCCATCATATTAATCTTCCAACACTTAGTTATTTCTATTTCCTTTTATTTTACTTTGCATCTTTATCATAAAAATACCAAAATATTATCTTATCATATCTATCAGATCTCACTCTCATAAGTGACCATTGAGGGATTGACAATCCCTTTATCGCGTTGGTTGTGAGGTTCTTATTTGTTTGTGTAGGTGTGAGGGACTCGTGCGTGATCTCCTACTGGATTGATACCTTGGTTCTAAAAAACTGAGGGAAATACTTACGCTACTTTACTGCATCACCCCTTCCTCTTCAAGGGAAAACCAACATAGTGCTCAAGAGGTAGCAAGAAGGATTTCTAGCGCCGTTGCTAGGGAGATTCGCGCCAAGTCAAGTCAAGTCAGGACATACCAAGTACCCATCACAAACTCTTATCCCTCGCATTACATTATTTGCCATTTGCCTCTCGTTTTCCTCTCCCCCACTTCACCCTTGCCGTTTTATTCGCCCTCTCTTTTCCGTTTGCCTCTTTCTCACTTACTTTTTGTTTGCTCGTGTGTTGGATTGCTTGCTTGTCACGATGGCTCTACCTAAATTTGGTGATCTTCACCTTAAAAGGTTAGAAGAAATCGAAAGCAACGTCAGGAGCTTTATGACTTTACAATTTGAGCATAATAATTTCTTTAGGAACGAGCTTAAGGAACAAAAAAGCTTTATGGGATATAAGAATAAAGAGCTCGATGATATGTCTAAGGAATTTTATGGTTTGAAATCTCAGATTGCTCATCTCCAAAAATTAATAGCTGAAATCTCGGATAAGCAGGCCACCTTAGTTAATAAGATGGCCGCTAAACCGGAAATTTTTCACGATAATAAAGATGAAGATCTAAAAGTTATTGATGTGTCTCCTATTAAATCTTTCTTTTGCAATATGAATCTAGATAATGATGGGACTAAATATGAGCCACCTTTACCTAGAAGGCGTTCCAAAAATTCGGAGTCTTTAGATCTTGATGTAAAAATCTGTAAAAGTGAGATTGAAGAGATCAAAACTCTAGATATTAATGAACCCACTATTTTGGATTTCAAGGAATTTAATTATGATAATTTCTCTTTGATAGATTGTATTTCCTTGTTGCAATCTGTGCTAAATTCTCCTCATGCTTATAGTCAAATTAAAGCTTTTACTAAACACATCGTCGATGCTTTGATGCAATCTTATGAAGAAAAACTTGAGTTGGAAGTTTCTATCCCTAGAAAAATTTATGATGAGTGGGAACCTACTATTAAAATTAAAATTAAAGATCATGAATGCTATGCTTTGTGTGATTTGGGTGCTAGTGTTTCCACGATTCCAAAAACTTTATGCGATTTGCTAGGTTTCCGTGATTTTGATGATTGTTCTTTAAACTTGCACCTTGTGGATTCCACTATTAAGAAACCTATGGGAAGAATTAATGATGTTCTTATTGTTGCAAATAGGAACTATGTGCCCGTAGATTTCATTGTTCTTGATATAGATTGCAATCCTTCATGTCCTATTATTCTTGGTAGACCTTTCCTTAGAACGATTGGTGCAATTATTGATATGAAGGAAGGGAATATTAGATTCCAATTTCCGTTAAGGAAAGGCATGGAACACTTCCCAAGAAACAAAATAAAATTACCTTATGAATCTATTATGAGAGCCACTTATGGATTGCCTACCAAAGATGGCAATACCTAGATCTATCCTTGCTTTTATGCCTAGCTAGGGGCGTTAAATGATAGCGCTTGTTGGGAGGCAACCCAATTTTATTTTAGTTTTTTGCTTCTGTTTAGGAATAAATATTTGATCTAGCCTCTGGTTATATTTGTTTTTATGTTTTAATTAGTGTTTGTGCCAAGTTAAACCTATAGGATCTTTTTGGATGATAGTTATTTGATCTTGCTGAAAATTCCAGAAACTTTCTGTTCACGAAAACAATTGTTAAAAATCAGCAGAACGTGATAAAATACTGACTCCAATTGCAGAAGATCACTAAACAAATTGTCTAGGTCTTCCTATTTTTGTAGATTTTTCTGAGTTCCAGAAGTTTGCATTAGTTACAGATTACTACAGACTGTTATGTTTTTGACAGATTCTGTTTTTCGTGTGTTGTTTGCTTATTTTGATGAATCTATGGCTAATAAAATAGGTTATAAACCATAGAGAAGTTGGAATACAGTAGGTTTAACACCCATATAATGAAAGAATGAGTTCATTACAGTACCTTGAAGTGGTGTTTTGTTTTCTTTCGCTAACGGAGCTCACGAGATTTTCTGTTAAGTTTTGTGTTGCGAAGTTTTCAAGTTTTGGGTAAAAGATTTGATGGATTATGGAACAAGGAGTGGAAAGAGCCTAAGCGATGCCCATGGCACCCCAAGATAATCTAAGGACACCAAAAAGCCAAAGCTTGGGGATGCCCCGGAAGGCATCCCCTCTTTCGTCTTCGTCCATCGGTAACTTTACTTGGAGCTATATTTTTATTCACCACATGATATGTGTTTTGCTTGGAGCGTCTTGTATGATTTGAGTCTTTTATTTTTAGTTTACCACAATCATCCTTGCTGTACACACCTTTTGAGAGAGACACACATGATTCGGAATTTGTTAGAATACTCTATGTGCTTCACTTATATCTTTTGAGCTATACAATTTTTGCTCTAGTGCTTCACTTATATCTTTTAGAGCACGGTGGTGGATTTGTTTTATAGAAACTATTGTTCTCTCATGCTTCACTTATATTATTTTGAGAGTCCTACAAAACAGCATGGTAATTTGCTTAAATTGAGAAATTAGTCCTAAAGTGATAGGCATCCAAGATTAGTAAAAATTATCTTATGAGTGTGTTGAATACTATGAGAAGTTTGATGCTTGATAATTGTTTTGAGATATGAAGATGGTGATATTAGAGTCATGCTAGTTGAGTAGTTGTGGATTTGAGGAATACTTGTGTTAAAGTTTGTGATTCTCGTAGCATGCACGTATGGTGAACCGTTATGTGATGAAGTCGGAGCATGATTTATTTATTGATTGTCTTCCTTATGAGTGGCGGTCGGGGACGAGCGATGGTCTTTTCCTACCAATCTATGCCCTAGGAGCATGCGCGTAATACTTTGCTTTGATAACTTGTAGATTTTTGCAATAAGTATATGAGTTCTTTATGACTAATGTTGAGTCCATGGACTATACGCACTCTCTTCCTTCCACCATTGCTAGCCTCTCCAATACCGCGCACTTTTCGCCGGTATCATACACCCACCATATACCTTCCTCAAAACAGCCACCATACCTACCTATTATGGCATTTCCATAGCCATTCCGAGATATGTTGCCATGCAACTTACCACCGTTCCGTTTACTATGGCACGCTCCATCATTGTCATATTGCTTCGCATGATCATGTAGTTGACATCGTATTTGTGGCAAAGCCACCGTTCATAATTCTTTCATACATGTCACTCTTGATTCATTGCATATCCCGGTACACCGCCGGAGGCATTCACATAGAGTCATATTTTGTTCTAAGTATTGAGTTGTAAGTAAATAAAAGTGACGATCATCATTATTAGAGCATTGTCCCAAGTGAGGAAAGTATGATGGAGACTATGATTCCCCCACAAGTCGGGATGAGATTCCGGATGAAAAATTAAAAAAAGAAAAGAAAAAAAGAGGCCATAAAAAAAGAAGAGAAAAGGCCCAAATAAAAAAATGAGAGAAAAAGAGAGAAGGGCAATGTTACTATCCTTTTACCACACTTGTGCTTCAAATTAGCACCATGATCTTCATGATAGAGAGTCTCCTATGATATCACTTTCATATACTAGTGGGAATTTTTCATTATAGAACTTGGCTTGTATATTCCAATGATGGGCTTCCTCAAAATGCCCTAGGTCTTCGTGAGCAACCAAGTTGGATGCACACCCACTTAGTTTCTTTTATTGAGCTTTCATATACTTATAGCTCTAGTGCATCCGTTGCATGGCAATCCCTACTCACTCACATTGATATCTACTGATGGGCATCTCCATAGCCCGTTGATATGCCTTGTTGATTTGAGACTATCTTCTCCTTTTTTGTCTTCTCCACAACCACCATTCTATTCCACATATAGTGCTATATCCATGGCTCACGCTCATGTATTGCGTGAAGATTGAAAAAGTTTGAGAACACCAAAAGTATCAAACAATTGCTTGGCTTGTCATCGGGGTTGTGCATGATTTAAATACTTTGTGTGATGAAGATAGAGCATAGCCAGACTATATGATTTTGTAGGGATAACTTTCTTTGGCCATGTTATTTTGAGAAGACATAATTGCTTAGTTAGTATGCTTGAAGTATTATTAATTTTTATGTCTATATTATACTTTTCTCTTGAATCTTTTGGATCTGAATATTCATGCCACAAATAAGAGAATTACATTGAAAATTATGCTAAGTAGCATTTCCACATCAAAAATTCTGTTTTTATCATTTACCTACTCGAGGACGAGCAGGAATTAAGCTTGGGGATGCTTGATACGTCTCCAACGTATCTATAATTTTTGATTGTTCCATGCTATATTATATTCTGTTTTGGATGTTTAACGGGCTTTATTATACACTTTTATATTATTTTTGGGACTAACCTATTAACCAGAGGCCCAGCCCGAATTCCTGTTTTTTTGCCTATTTCAGTGTTTCGCAGAAAAAGAACATCAAAGAGAGTCTAAACGGAATGAAACCTTCGGGAACGTGATTTTCGGAACGAACGTGATCCAGAGGACTTGGAGTCTACGCAAAGTAATCAACGAGGAGAGCACGAGGCAGGGGGCGCGCCTACCCCCCAGGCGCGCCCTCCACCCTCGTGGGGCCCACGTTGCTCCACCGACGTACTTCTTCCTCCTATATATACCTACGTACCCCCAAACTATCAGAGATGGAGCCAAAAACCTATTTCCAGCGCCGCAACCTTCTGTACCCGTGAGATCCCATCTTGGGGCCTTTTCCGACGCTTCGCCGGAGGGGGCATTGATCACGGAGGTCTTCTACATCAACACCATAGCCTCTCCGATGATGTGTGAGTAGTTTACCTCAGACCTTCGGGTCCATAGTTATTAGCTAGATGGCTTCTTCTCTCTCTTTGGATCTCAATACAAAGTTCTCCTCGATCTTCTTGGAGATCTATTCGATGTAATCTTCTTTTGCGGTGTGTTTGTCGAGATCCGATGAATTGTGGGTTTATGATCAAGATTATCTATGAACAATATTTGAATCTCCTTTGAATTCTTTTATGTATGATTGGTTATCTTTGCAAGTCTCTTCGAATTATCGGTTTGGTTTGGCCTACTAGATTGATCTTTCTTTCAATGGGAGAAGTGCTTAGCTTTGGGTTCAATCTTGCGGTGCTCGATCCCAGTGACAGAAAGGGAAACAACACGTATCGTATTGTTGCCATTGAGGATAAAAAGATGGGGTTTATATCATATTGCATTAGTTTATCCCTCTACATCATGTCATCTTACTTAAAGCATTACTCTGTTCTTATGAACTTAATACTCTAGATGCATGCTGGATAGCGGTCGATGTGTGGAGTAATAGTAGTAGATGCAGAATCGTTTCGGTCTACTTGTCGCGGACGTGATGCCTATATATACATGATCATACCTAGATATTCTCATAACTATGCTCAATTCTATCAATTGCTCGTGAGTAATTCGTTTACCCACCGTAATACTTATGCTATCTTGAGAGAAGCCACTAGTGAAACCTATGGCCCCCGGGTCTATTTTCCATCATATTAATCTTCCAACACTTAGTTATTTCTATTGCCTTTTATTTTACTTTGCATCTTTATCATAAAAATACCAAAAATATTATCTTATCATATCTATCAGATCTCACTCTCGTAAGTGACCGTTGAGGGATTGACAACCCCTTTATCGCGTTGGTTGCGAGGTTCTTATTTGTTTGTGTAGGTGTGAGGGACTTGTGCGTGATCTCCTACTGGATTGATACCTTGGTTCTCAAAAACTGAGGGAAATACTTACGCTACTTTACTGCATCACCCTTTCCTCTTCAAGGGAAAACCAACGCAGTGCTCAAGAGGTAGCAGGGAACTCCACCCCCACAAAAACGATTTAATTATACCCAAGAAGAGATCCAAATTTTGGAGAAGTTGGGTGATATGCAGAAAATTTTGGTTAAAATACAAAAGCCTAGTGAGCCTCTGAAAATGTTAGAGGAAATCTCAATCGCATGAATAACCTCCTTACCATTTGCAATAAGCAGTTGACCACTTTGGATAATATAATTTCTTTATTTTCCAAGAATGTTGGAAAGCATAAAGATCCCCTCGGCTTCGAGAAAAGTCCCAATAGGGTGGTGAAAACTAAAGACGACGACACTTGAAACTATGCATTACACCTAGCTAGGGGGGTAAAAAAATAGTGCTTGTTGGGAGGCAACCCAACAGTTATCTTTATTTTTCTTGTTTCTTTTCTATTTTTTAGTGTGCACACAATTAAGCTGCTGTTATGGTTGTGTTTTTGTGGTTTAATTAGTGTTTGTGCCAAGCAAAGCCTTTGGGATGATTTGGTTGATAGTTGACTCGATTCTATGAAAAAACCCAGAAATTTTTGCGCCCAGTAGCAGAATTTTTTAAATCACTCGAACGTATTTTTGATCTGAATTATTTACACATGATTGATATACAAATTGCCCACGTATTCCTAATTTTTCAGAATGTAATGGTTTGCTTGTTCTATTCAGATTACTACAGACTGTTCTGTTTTAGACATATTCTGTTTTCATTGCATAGTCTGCTTGTTTTGTTGAATATATGGATTGTATCGGGGGGTATAAGTCATTGAGAAGTTGGAATAAATTATGTATTATGAAATAATAAAATATGAATGGGTTCATAACAATACCTAAAGTTTGTGATTTGATTGTTATACTAATGGATCTCACGAAGGTTTCTGTTGAGTTTTGTGTGCTGAAGTTTTCAAGTTTTAAGTGAGATCGCGATGGATGAAGGAATAGAGAGTGGCAACAGCCTAAGCTTGGGGATGTACAAGGCACCCCAAGGTAATATTCAAAGAGACCCAAGCATCTAAGCTTGGGGATGCCCTGGATGGCATCCCCTCTTTCGTCTACCAACCATCGGTAAAATTACTAGAAGCTATATTTTTATTCATCACATGATATGAGTTTTGCTTGGAGCGTCTTGTATTATATGAGCCTTTGATTTGTTTGCTTTTTAGTTTGCCACAATCCTCTTTGCTGGACACACCTTTTGAGAGGGACACACATTCATTCGTGATTTTTTAGAATACTCGTTGTGCTCCACTTATATCTTTTGAGCTAGGCAGTGATGTCTACTACGCAACCTTCTTCTTGTAGACGTTGTTGGGCCTCCAAGTGCAGAGGTTTATAGGACAGTAGCAAATTTCCCTCAAGTGGATGACCTAAGGTTTATCAATCCGTGGGAGGCGTAGGATGAAGATGGTCTCTCTCAAACAACCCTGCAACCAAATAACAAAGAGTCTCTTGTGTCCCCAACACACCCAATACAATGGTAAATTGTATAGGTGTACTAGTTCGGTGAAGAGATGGTGATACAAGTGCAATATGGATGGTAGATATAGGTTTTTGTAATCTGAAAATATAAAAACAGCAAGGTAACTATTGATAAAATTGAGCACAAACGGTATTGCAATGCTAGGAAACAAGGCCTAGGGTTCATACTTACACTAGCGCAAGTTCTCTCAACAATAATAACATAATTGGATCATATAACTATCCCGCAACATGCAACAAAGAGTCACTCCAAAGTCACTAATAGCGGAGAACAAACGAAGAGATTATGGTAGGTACGAAACCACCTCAAAGTTATCCTTTCTGATATATCTATTCAAGAGTCCGTAGTAAAATAACACGAAGCTATTCTTTCCATTCGATCTATCATAGAGTTCGTACTAGAATAACACCTTAAGACACAAATCAACCAAAATCCTAATGTCACCTAGATACTCCAATGTCACCTCAAGTATCCGTGGGTATGATTATACGATATGCATCACACAGTCTCAGATTCATCTATTCAAACCAATACAAAGTACTTCAAAGAGTGCCCCAAAGTTTCTACCAGAGAGTCAAGACGAAAATGTGTGCCAACCCTATGCATAGGTTCATGGGTGGAACCCGCAAGTTGATCACCAAAACATACATCAAGTGGATCACGTGATATCCCATTGTCACCACAGATAAGCACGACAAGACATACATCAAGTGTTCTCAAATCCTTAAAGACTCAATCCGATAAGATAACTTCAAAGGGAAAACTCAATCCATTACAAGAGAGTAGAGGGGGAGAAACATCATAAGATCCAACTATAATAGCAAAGCTCGCGATACATCAAGATCGTATCACCTCAAGAACACGAGAGAGAGAGAGAGAGAGATCAAACACATAGCTACTGGTACATACCCTCAACCCCAAGGGTGAACTACTCCCTCCTCGTCATGGAGAGCGCCGAGATGATGAAGATGGCCATCGGTGAGGGATCCCCCCTCCGGCAGGGTGCCGGAACAGGGTCCCGATTGGTTTTTGGTGGCTACAGAGGCTTGCGGCGGCGGAACTCCCGATCTATTCTCTTCCCCGATGTTTTTAGGGTATATGGACATATATAGGCGAAAGAAGTCGGTCAGGGGAGCCACGAGGGGCCCACGAGGGTGGGGGGCACGCCCAGGGGGGCAGGCGCGCCTCCCTGCTTCGTGGCCACCTTGAAGGTTCCTTGACTTCAACTCCAAGTCTCCTGGATCACGTTCATTCCAAAAATCATGCTCCCGAAGGTTTCATTCCTTTTGGACTCCGTTTGATATTCCTTTTTTGCGAAACACTAAAACAAGGGAAAAAACAGAAACTGGAACTGGGCTCTGGGTTAATAGGTTAGTCCCAAAAATAATATAAAAGTGTATAGTAAAGCCCATTAAACATCCAAGATGGATAATATAATAGCATGAATACTTCATAAATTATAGATACATTGGAGAGGTATCAGGCAGTAGCTCTAGTGCTTCACTTATATTTTTTAGAGCAGGGCGGTGGTTATATTTTAAGGAATTAGTTGCACTCTCATACTTCACTTAAATCATTTTGAGAGTCATATAAAAGTAATGGCAATATGCACGAGTTATGAAATTGGTCCTAATATGATAGGTATTCAAGAAGGATACAACAAAAACTTTCATGTAGATCACTGAATATGATAAGTTTGTGATTCCCGAAGCATCCACGTATGGTCTCTAGTTATGCTAAGAAGTTGGAGCATGATTTATTATTGATTGTCTTATGAGTGGTGGTCGGGGATGAGCGATGGTCTTTTCCTACCAATCTATCCCCCTAGGGGCATGCACACTAGTACTTCACTACGAGGGCTAATAAACTTTGTAAATAAGTATATGAGTTCTTTATAACTAATGTGAGTCCATAGATTATACGCACTCTCACCTTTGCGCAATTTGCTAGCCTCTCCGGTACTGTGCATTGCCTTTTCTCACATCACAGTTGATGCAAACTTCGCCGGTGCATCCAAACCCCGTGATATGATACGCTCTATCACACATAAGCCTCCTTATATCTTCCTCAAAACAGCCACCATGCCTACCTATTATGGCATTTCCATAGCCATTCTGAGATATATTGTCATGCAACTTCCGCCGGTCCGTTTTTATGGCACACATCATCATTATCATATTGCTTTGCATGATCATATAGCTGACATAGTATTTGTGGCGCAGCCACCGTTCATCATTTTTTATACATGTTACGCTAGCATCATTACACATCCTGGTACACTGCCAGAGGCATTCATATAGAGTCATATTTTGTTCTAGTATCGAGTTGTAATTTTGAGTTGTAAATAAATAGAAGTGTGATGATCATCATCATTCATTATTAGAGCACTATCCCAGTGAGGAAATAAAAAAAGAGGCCAAAAAGAGCCCAAGAAAAAAAAGAGGCAAAAAAGAGCCCACACAAAAAAATGAGAGAAAAAGAGAGAAGGGGTAATGTTACTATCCTTTTTCCACACTTGTGCTTCAAAGTAGCACCATGTTTTCATATACAGATTCTCCTATATGCTTTCATTTTCATACACTAGTGAGAATTTTTCATTATAGAACTTGACTTGTATATTCCAATGATGGGCTTCCTCAAATGCGCGAGGTCTTCATGAGCAAGCAAATTGGATGCACACCCACTTAGTTTTAGTTTTGAGCTTTCATACACTTATAGCTCCTAGTGCATCTGTTGCATGGCAATCCCTACTCCTTACATTGACATCAATTGATGAGCATCTCCATAGCCCATTTATTAGCCTCGTCAATGTGAGACTATCTTCCTTTTTGACTTCTCCTTATCAATCTCTACCACCGCAATTTATTCCACCCATAGTGCTATATCCATGGCTTGTGCTCATATATTGCGTGGGGGTTGAAAAAGCTGAAGCGCGCTAAAAAGTATGAACCAATTGCTCGGCTTGTCATCAGGGTTGTGCATGATAAATACTTTGTGTTAAGAAGATGGAGAAGGACAAGGCTATATGATTTTGTAGGGATAACGTTCTTTAGCATTGATATTTTGAAAGACATGATTGTTTGTTGGTATGCCTTATTATTATTGTTTTTATGTTAAACTATAGACTATTCCTTTGAATCATTCGAATATCAATATTCATGCCACAAAATAGAGACTACATAATGAACATTATAGGTAGCATTCCACATCAAAAATTCTGTTTTATCATTTACCTAGTTGAGGATGAGCAGGAATTAAGCTTGGGGATGCTTGATACGTCTCCAACGTATCTATAACTTTTGATTGCTCCATGCTATTATAGTATAAATATCGGATGTTTTATACGCAATTATATATCATTTTCCGGGACTAACCTATTAACCCAGTGCCAAGTGTTATTTAATGTTTTTTGCATGTTTTTGTTTTTCTAGGAAATCAGTACCAAACGGAGTCCAAATGCTACGGAACTTTTTGGCGATTTTTTGGCTAGACATAAGAGACCCAAGAAGCTTCGGGAGGACGCCAGAAGGCAAAGGAGTAGGCGACAAGGCACTAGGGCATGCCCAGAGGGGTGTCATAGTACCTTGTGGGTCCCTCTCTACAATTCTCTAAAATGGGGAAACCAATAGGGATCCACCCAAAATACCTTTTCCACCGCCGCAAGTCTCTGTTCTTCCGTGATCCCTCCTGGAGGCCTTGTCCGGCACTCTGCCGAAGGGGAATCGATAACGATGTGCTTCTACATCAACTTTATGCCCTTTCGACGATGTATGAGTAGTTTACCACAGACCTATGGGTCCATAGCTAGTCGCTAGATGGCTTTTTCTCTCTCTTTGATCTTCAATACAGTGTTCTCCTCGATGTTCTTGGAGTTCTATCCAATGTAATCTTCTTTTGCGGTGTGTTTGTAGGGATCCGATGAATTTTGGGTTTATGTTTGAATTATTCATGAATATTATTTCAGTATTCTTTGAATTCTTATATGCATTATTGTTATAGCTCTGTATTTCTCTATGATCTATCCGTTTGGTTTGGCCAACTAGATTGATTTATCTTGCAATGGGAGAGGTTCTTTGTAATGGGTTCAATCTTGCGGTGATCTATATCCCAGTGATAGAAGGGGACAAGACACGTATTTGTCTTGTTGCCATTAAGGGGAAAACAACGGGGTTTATTCATATTTCTTGAGTTTACTTTGTCTACATCTTGTCATCTTTCTTAAGGTGTTACTCCGTTCTTTATGAACTTAATACTCTAGATGCATGCTGGATAGCGGTGACTTGTGGAGTAAAAGTAGTAGATGTAGGCAGGAGTCGGTCTACGTGTTTCGGACGTGATGCCTATATACATGATCATTGCCTTGAATATCGTCATAACTATGCGCTTTTCTATCAATTGCCCAATAGTAATTTGTTTACCCATCGTATGCTTTTTGTTCGAGAGAGAAGCCTCTTGTTAAAACTATGACCCCGGGTCTATTCTTTATCATATACAAAATCCAGAAATACCTTGTTGTAATTTATTTAACGTTCTTTTTTTATTTTATCTATCTATCACTACGAGATTTTATCCTTGCAATTAACCGCCAAGGGATTGACAACCCCTTGTTTGTGTTTGGTGCAAGTATTAGCTTTGTTGTGTGTAGATGATGCTAACGAGGACTATATCGAAGATCAAGTCCTCACTTCAGAAGTTGTTGGGGCAGCCGAAAACAACCTCCAGCATTACAGTGCCCGTGCATCGGGACTCTATGCTAGGGATGACACCCTTAAAAGTGGTGTTACTGGGCCGGATTCTTAACGAATCGGTGCCCATCTTCCTGATCGTGTCAGCGTAGATCAGATTCAGCCTGCTTCCGCCATCCATGAGGATGTGGGTTAGGTGGAATCCATCGACAATGGGATCTAGGACCAGAGCTGCCGACCCGCCATGACAGATGCTGGTCGGGTGGTCCTTTCTATCAAAGGTGTTCAGGCAGGTCGACCATTGGTTGAATTTCGGGGCTACAGGTTCTAAGGCGTAGATGTCACGAAGTGCACACTTCTGTAGCCTCTTGGGAATGTGCATGGCGTAGATCAGGTTGACATCCTTGACATCAGAGGGAAACTGCTTTTGGCCATCGTTATTGGGCCTGCGAGGTTCATCCTCGTCATGGCTGCGAGAGCGGCTTTTGCTGGTCTCATCGGACATTGTTTTGCCGGCTTGTTTAAACACCCAACAATTCCGATTGATGTGATTAGCAGGCTTCTCCAGGGTACCGTGAATCTCGCAAGACCGATCGAGTATTCTATCTAGGGCGCTAGGGCCATCCTTGTTCCCTTTAAAGGGCCTCTTCTTAGGTCCACCTCCCGAGCCGCTGAACCCTGCATTGACTGTTGGGTCCTCGGCATCGCTGCTGTTGTTTCTATTCAGGCGCTTATTTCTGTTGCGCCTAGATTTTCCATTGCCTTCACGTGTGTTTGAATTGCCGGGGTCGCCCCTTTGGGAGCTGCGGGCCAGCCAGCTGTCCTCGCCCGCGCAAAAGCGGATCATTAAGGAGGTGAGAGATGCCATGGTTCTCGGCTTATCCTGCTTGAGCTCTGTCAGTTGAGCCATTCATCACGGATGTTCTGCTTGAACGCTGCAAGGGCCTCGACAGCGGGCAGTCAATAATCATGTTCTTTTTGGTTAGGAAACGATTCCAGAATTTCCAACCGACCTGGTTCGCCCTCTTTCGGGACTATGTGGCTAAGGTCATCGGCATCCGGGGGCCGAACATACGTGCCTTACAAGTTTGACCGGAAAGCCTCCTCGAGCTCCTCCCAGCTTCCGATGGAGTTTGGAGGGAGATTCTGGAGCCACTGCCTTGCGGGCGCTTGAGCTTGAGGAGCAGGCATTTTATGGCATGGAGGTCATCTCCTCGAGCCATGTGGATGTGGAGAAGAAAGTCCTCTATCCAGAGTGTTGGATCAGTTGCTCTGTCATATGATCAATGTTGATGGGTTTAAACCCTTCTGGGAACTGATGCTCCATCACTTCATTTGTAAAACATGCATGATGCGCGGGCCCTCGAAAACGTTATCCACTTCCTCGTCGTCAAAGTCAGGCAACAACCTCCTTTTCGGGAACGATTTGGGGGCTGCACCTCGGGTCTTGAGGTCCGCTTCAAGCGCTAGGATTTTCATCCATTTGTCATTGAGTTCATTCTCGTGAGTGTACAACTCTTGCTGCTTCTTTTTCATACTCCGCGCGGTTGTGATTAGCTGTTGCTGAAACCGTGCTTGTTCAGATGGGTCGATTGGTATGACGAAGTCCTCGGGTCGGAGACTTACGTCCTCTTCGGACTCTCGCATGTAGTCTTTGTACGACCTGTCATCGAAAAGTGCCTACGTGATCGAGATTCTCCTTGGCGGGTGTTCCAGCGGGCCCATTATATTGGGCGGTTGAGGCTTGAATGTCCTCGCCTAGGTTCCCGCCGGCCTCGGGAGCAACACTGTTATCGGAGGCGCCCGAGGTGCTGACCATGCTCCTACTTCCGTTGTGCCCCTTGGACCGCTTTTTAGGGAGGCGACGCTTAGGGTTTTTGCCTGATTTTTTCTTGGCTTGTCCTTTGGAGTGTCGACCATGTAGACGTAGCAGCCCAATTTCCTGTACGCGGTATGGTAGTAGGTGGTTCTACTCGAGAATCGACACTGATGTCTTCGACCATGTCGATGATTTCATCGTAGCCATAGTCAAGCGCATCGGTCAAGTCCTCAGCCGTGGCGACTAGGTGGGTGGTGGGTGGGATAAAAAATTCCTGATCATCGGGTTTACATCCGATCTAATCATAGACAGCAGAAAAGATCGCTAGGTTTTGGATTCGATCCAGTACCTCCTTTACGTCCGAGAGCTCTTTGGCGTCCAGGACCTGGCTGTAGGCCAGGCTGATCAGCAATAGGGTGCTCAGGCCACTTGACGTGGCGCCGTCCTCTTGCTCGCCCGGGGTTGATCCCTGGGCGGCGGGAGTGGTTACCGGCTCAGCTGTTGGAGACGTGAGCGGTTTTGCCAGGTTCGAAGACGAACTCGGCTTGAGGGAAGCATCTGGGCCTCGGCGTTAAGCCGGGTATAGTGATTGCCGGATCTATCTCCTGGGTAGGTTTTGAAGGGGGTGTGGATCCAAGGATCCCGTCGTCGGCCGGCCCCGGGATCTTGGTGCGAAAGGGTTCCAGCTGATCCGAGGTCAATCCTGAAAGGATCAAATCTCCTCGGGCATCTGCAGTGTACTCCAGGCCTCCGAACGTAATGACTTGGTTTGGGGGAAAATTCTCCCCACGGCATAGATGGCCGGTTGGATCGGCATGCAAAACGATGCTGTCAAAAGTGAAAAGCTGGCCGAGGACGAAGATGTCCCCGCAGCCAATGCTGCTCTCGATCCGTAGACGAGCCATCGACCCCTGGTGATCGAACAATGAGCTCTCAATGAAAGCACCAATCTCCGTGTCCAAACCAGCAGATCTCGGGTAAGGGGACCCGAGCTGTTAGATCGGATCGATGGGTAACAGGAGAAGAATACACAGCGGATTACCCAGGTTTGGGCCCTCTGTATGGAGGTAAGACCCTATGTCATGCTCTTGTTTATATTATAAAGGTATTGAAGTACAGAGTTGATCTACCTCGAGATCGTAAGTTATAGTCTAAACCCTAGGGGTATGATGAAAGAATGTACGGATGGATTGAATCCCCTCTACGGTCTAAACCTCCTGGTTTATATACGCACCAGGGGGCACCAGGGGTATCTAGGGTTAGGGTTCCACATGGTCGGTTACCATCTAAGGATTTACATGCCTAATCTAAATATACTTGAAGTACACGCCAAGTCTTCGGTCGCCACACTCCAAAGGTCTCCGGAGTCTTGCTTCCCCAATGGGCTGGTAGACCGGCCCACACATTATATCGGCTGGGCTAGGACCCCTTGGTCCAGGACACCGTCAGCTGGCGACTGAAAACTTGGTTTGTGTTAGTCGATTCCCCTCTCCCTCTCCCAACGGTTTGATTAATATCCTAGGACTACGGCTCTTCTTCCTCCTCTAGCCCCCTACTACTATTTATTTTCTTCCTCTTGAAAACAACATTTCTTTGCCCCATCATGACTTCTCCTCTCTCCTGCCCCGTCTTCGGCGAGTTTCTGACCAACCCTCACGGGCACCACTGCGGTAGGCCGCGGTGTCCCCTTCTCCGACTCTGTCTAATCCGAGTGTGGGTCAGACCAAAAAGCCTCCCACCAGCACTTGTCAACATTGGCTCGGCTGCGCCCATGACGTCGCGACCATTTGTGTCATCACCGGCTCTGGCTCGGCCTCGCTGGTGAGCCTGCGCTCTCCCGTCTCGGGCTCGAGCCTTCGCTCCTCTCTCATATGAAATCGACAGACACAATTTCTAAACTCACTCAGCTGGGGTTTATCAAAATCTTTAATGAAATCATTTTACAATTGTCAACATGTTAATTGCGTTGAGATTTACTTACTAGTTTTGTATTGTCCTTTTACGGTTATACTCTTAAATTAACTAGTAACTTATGCTTCTTTAGATTTCTTAAAACTGGTTGAATGATACTGACATTATTGATCAAAATGACAACTCCAAAGCAAATTTGTAGGTAGTATGCTGGATTGACAACATCTGACACGTTGCGTGCGTGGACGCTGATGGGTGTCTCCTCCGGTGGGGGTATGAACATCACATGGCGCCGCTGAGGCTCGCTGGCCGAGGCCAAAGTCCGGCTATTTAAGACGGCCGGCATCCCCAGCCCTAGCCACAACCTCTTCCTCCCTCTCCGCGCTGCCAGCCCAAGCACATTTCTCTCCGTCTCCACCTTCCTCTTTCCTCGCCGTCTGACATAGGCTTGTAGAACAAGACCACCTACGATATGCTAACGCCAGAGCGCCACTTTCAGATCGAGGAGATCTGGGTGAGGTGTGCCGCCTGGATCGTAACGGGCCTGCCTCCTGACTCGGCTAAGCCGGGGGAGGGGGAGCAGCAGCGGGAGCCACATGGAGGGGGCGGATCCACAGGAGGCGGACCTGGCGGGGCAAGAGGAGGATTCAACGCCGGTTGCAGGCTTCACCATGGACGAGGCTATGGCGGAGTTCGCAGTCGCCTAAGCAGCGGAGATGGGGGAGCAGACAACCACCCTGGAGTGCATCCAGGATGAGACGTACCATGGAATCCAACTAGTGCTTCCTTCAGCAAGAACAGGTGAAGACCGACAGCAACCCTGGAGTGCATCCAGGATGAGACGTACGTGGAATCCAACTAGCGCTTCCTCCGGCAAGAACAGGCGGAGACCGACGCGCTCTCCGATGAGGTGGGAGCGGAGATGGAGGCGGAGGCCCAGGCGGAGGCAGAGAAGGAGCCGGAGTTGCGTCTGCCACCCATGTACCCGAGCCCGGAGGCTGGAACAGAGATAGTTGACATCGCCGATGGCAACGAGTAGCGTAGTCGAGGATTAGTTGATCTACGTGCTACGTAAATATTTTCTTTGCATGGTTTTATATGGTTTTAAGTTTTATATATAAGGTGTTGGGATGCAGAGAGTTATTTAAGGAGTGTCTGGTCCATGCTTGAGGACACGTGGGCGCGTTTGAGGGCCTAAATTTACGGGTTACGGTTATAGATGCTCTAACAACGAAATTAAATCAGTAGGTGAAGCATTACTGCAATATGTATCTACGTCGTATATTCGCAGATAGGGTCGACACACAGATCTTTGTCCCATCATCTTTTTTTTTTTGCGGGTGTTGTCCCATCATCTTTGACCTTGACCGTGACCGTGACGTGGTGTACTATATGCAGTGCATGTAGGGTCGATCGACATGCAGATCTTTGTTACTTCGTCTTTGACCGTGACCCGTGCATGTCGACCACATGCTTGCAGATATAGGAGCAAAGTCTATACGTCTGCGATGTTTGTAGTATGGTGAACTCATTTTTGTGCGTTAACGCAGCCTTGCTTGTGGCACATTCCCCATCATACATATATGCTGTACTCCTAGCTACGTGCTGAGACGTGAACTAATTAAGCAGGCGCGTACGACAATTGCATCAAGTGAATAATCAACCTAGTTGTTCGATGTCGAGCGTTTCATTATAGCTAGCAGTGGCGCGCACATACGAAGTTTAAACAAACTAGCAAATCATCGATTGATTTATCAAGCAAGCAGTATAGGTATACAATTAGCTACGTGAGTAGTATACTAGTCAATGACATATATGCATGCCGGAGATTTTGCAGTGGATGGATCTTCCGGGGTCTTCTAGGGGCACTGGAAGCCGGAGGGGACGTTCTTGCCGCAGTAGTTGACGAGGAGGTTGAGGTCGACGGGCACGTTGAGGTGGATGCCCAGGATGTTGGCCTTGAGAGCCGTGCACAGGCACACGGCCGCATCCAGGTCCGCCAGCCCCTGGAGCAGCGAGCAGCACGTCTGCTTCGGCGTCGTCACCGGCCGCAGGTTGATCAGCCCGCCCAGCACGTTCGCGCACGCCCCCAGCTTTAGCGCGTCGATCGGGCAGCCACCGGTCCCTCCTCCTCCACCCTTGCCTCCACCGCCGCCGCCCCCTCCTCCTCCTCCCCCGGCCGGCGGCGGCGGGCTAGGCAGCTTGCAGCCGCAGTCGTCGGCCAAGGTGAAGAAGAGCAGGTTCAGGGCCAGCACCGTGGCGATCACCGCCGCTTTCGTCGCCATAGCTTCCTACCCGAGCTGCTGTGCGTCTACTACAGGGATTATTCGAGCTAGCTCTGGCTGTGTGTGTCCAGTGCAAGGGACCTTGGGGTGGTACTTATAGACCAAGAAGAAATGAAGGGGTTGAAATAGGCAAATAGCTCCTAGCTTAATTAGCCCACGGATATTTTACACACTCCACGTGTGTAATCGACCAGTCTCTCCATGAGAAGATCACCACGAGATAGCTGATCGCAACAGGTGCATGATGCATGTGAGCTAGCTTTGGCATTGGGGATGAGAGGAAGGAGACAATAAAGATGTTTGGAGGGTTGCCGATAAATGAAATATTTAAAGTAAAATTGTATAAGTGAAACAATATCCGGACCGTTGTTCTGGAACCGGACGGCTCACGCAGTGCAAAGTCAACGATAATGTAGCTCGCTGACTTGGCCGCTCAAATCTGCGAATCCCATGCGACATGGACATATGTGCGGCCGCTTTTGTCCATTTCTCGTTGAGAGGACAATACTAGTTCTTGGAGCATCATGACTTTATGTGCCCAATTTATCATCTAAAAAGATGTACTACTAGTTTTAAGACAGAATTACCGCAATATATTTTGCTCAAATATTTCTTGCCAAACTAATTGACTATGATTGAAAGAAATTGACAGGCCTTACCAAAAGGACTATTCTATTCACGCGCCAAATGTACATATCCTAGCATTATCAAATTTAGCATGGTCGATTGACAACATCATCATGACACGATGCGTGCGTGGACAATGTCTAGCAAAGAGACACATTGCTGTTTGCCGTAGGTACGTACGTGGTGTAGATGGAGGCAGGGTCGACACGCAGATCTTTTTCCCGTCATCTTTGACCGTGACACGTGCATGCCTTGTAGGGCGCGGTCCACATGCTTGCAGGCATAGGAACAAACTCTTTGTTACCTAGCTCCGTCTTTGGCTTGGCACTTGAATCTGCTGGCTAATCACCCTCAGCCAGGTGCTTATGTTTAGCTAGCTAGCATTTCTTCTTTGAAATGGAGTTCTAAAAGATGGTTAGGCTCTGGCTAGGGGCCTATGGTTACGTGTCCTTTTTTGCGGGTCACATCGGCCGGAAGCATGGTATGTGTAGCTAGCCTGCTTCTGCTTGTAACACATTTCAGATAATTGTGCGTGCAGTGTACAGAATAAAGCACGACAAATATATATACATATGTGCATACAAGTGGGTGATGGATACGTGTCGATCCATGCGTATCGGTCCTAATGAGACGCGACACAGGTCTCATGGCGCGCGGAGCATGCATGGAAAGAATAATTAACCAGCTGCCAATAGCCCAATACGATAACTGAGGGAGGACATGAATGAGTTCACAGACCCTACCAATCTGAGCATGCATGCCCACAATTTTAATCGAATCACTTAATAACAATGATAATGATCATACAGACTACATCCGTCCTGATTTATTAGTCCCAATCGTATTTGGGTCAAAGTCTGATCACATATTTAACTAGCAAAATGTTAATACACGCCATCGAAAATTATATTGTTGGATTCGTATTTGAATGTAGTTTTTAATGATATTATTTTTTCTACGTATAACATGTATTTTGTTAATTAAAATCACGATCAAAATATGGCCCATAATACGAGAGGGGCTAGTAAACTAGGAAGGAGATAGTACTACTGAAAGTTGACATATGACATATGATGCAGCGCGGTTCGGCCAGCTGTGCGGCGTGGCCTCCTGGTGGCGTCGGCTGGTGGACTGGTGAGCATGGTGGCCTCCTGGTGGTGCCGGATCAGGTGTTGGAGGCGGAGGTGCGTTCCGGATCTGGGCCTTGCTGCCCGATCCAGGGCAATGGGTGGCGGCCGCTGTGTTGCTGCCTTTGATGTGTGGGTTGCTGCTGGCAGTGCGGTGTCCTTGCCGTGCTGGTAATGGAGGATGTTTCTGGAGCTACGTGTTCTTGGCCGTGAGGGACGAGGAAGAAGGGTTGTGTTCCTTCGGCTATGCGGGGTGTCGGTGTTCCACGCCATTATGATCACTTTGGCGAGGTGTTGCGGTGGCGGCGGTGTGACCAATCATGGACAGTGGCCCTAATCCAGTGGGCAAGCATGGAGGTGCGCGATGTTACGGATGAAAATCTTGCCCGTCTACAGTTGGTGCTGGCGGCGACGGTGCCTATGTGTGCCGTTCCCCTTCTTGGAGGCGTCGCGGAGGTGTGTCAGCATCTCCTCCTTTCTCGCTTGGGTTGTTGTCTCTGGGCGAAAGCCTAGGTCCGTTTACGGATCGGCACTGGCGGCGTCTTGGCATCGTGACTGTTGGGAGCATCGCGTGGGGAGACATGGCTTGGAGTTCTGTGATGTGGTTCTCTGGTGCTTGCTGCTGGTCCAAGTAGATCTTCATCGGCACAATGTACGTCGTTGCTGGTGAGTCAAAAACGATGGCTTTTTCGGGACCAACCGAGTCCCGCCACTCAGTCGCCATCTCCTTTTAGGCACTCATGGGTAGTTGGTGCATTGGCAAGGAAGGACCGGTTGCAGTTGTTGCTCTTTGAGGTAACCTCAAGACACGGCTTTGAAGTTCTTCTTAGGGCTGGCTCCTTTGTGTAGTGTTGTAATGTCTGGGGTGGTGTTCTACACTTGTTGTTCGCAGCGAGAGATAGTCTCTTGTAAATTGTCTTCTGCCTTCTATAAAACTATGGTAGGCCATGGCGTATTCTTGAAAAAAAATATTGATTATTTTATTACTGAAAGTTCACCTAAGCGGATAAACTCCGCGTCCAGGGGCAACATCTTTTTGAAGCAAATATAATAGTAGCAGCGAGCGCTACACGCATGAGATCATATGTGGCTGAGAACTCGACCCATTGCAGTACCGTAACCTAGTTCTAGCATTACTCTTTTATTTAACCAGGCAAACCACAATATAACGAGAGGCCGTACTACACCTACGAACGAATTATGAAGGTTACAGGATTAAAGTTACAATTTGAGGTTACAGCACTCCCCAAGTGAAAATCAGGGGTGATGACTGATGAGAAAGAACTTTGCTACACTTAGGCTGGCCATAGTGGGGATAACATAAGTAGTATCATGCACTTGGGACTCGCAAACATGCTTATGTGGCAGGCAATTAAAACAGAGAGATGGTTATAATAACATAGGTAGATACCGTAACATAATAAATGTGATGCTACTATGTGTCATGCATGGCAATAAATGAAACCACCTATGATACTAATCTATGATACTATGCACTATAGAGGTACTCCCTCCGTTCCAAAATAGTTGACTCAACTTTATATTAACTTTGCACTAAAATTAATATAAAGTTGTGTCATCTATTTTAAAACGGAGGGAGTAGTAACATAGACTAGTAACATATGCATGTTACTAGTCTAAGTTACTCCCCACTATGACCAGCCTTACGGACAGAAGCCACGGAAAGTAATTAATTTACGGACTGAGTTGGCAATAATGTTTAACTGGAAACTAGGGGCAGCAGGACCCACCTTTGAAATCAGCGGGGGAGAGGGATTGGTTAGCGCATCCGTATATTGCCCGTGGGTGTAGCATTTTTGGATGAGAAAGGTGTGGTACGTAGCAGGCTGGCCTTGCCCGCCGCAGTTCCCTCAAAAAAGAAAAAAGAAAAAAGAAAAAGAAAGGTGTGGTAGCTCCTGGGTGTAGGCCTGTAGGGACACCTTCATGATTAATGAAGTTAGACAAAATAGAAAAATATCTGAAATTTCGTGACATCAATCTGCTCAAACGTTTTAGGTGCTTGGAATTTTTTTTCGAGAAATTTCATTTAGAGAAAGGTCCACACATGAGAACAAAATATGTGTTCAGAAGTGCTAAAAAACTTTGAGTAATGAATTTTTTTTGTGTGTGTAGAGGTCCTCGAATGTTTTTTCGCATGAAATCTTGAAAGCACCTACAAAGTTTGAGTTTATTTGATGTCACGAATTTTCAGATATTTTTTGATTTTGTTTTGTTTTTATTTTTAATTTACTGTTAACGAGGGTGTCTCTACACCTGGGAACTGACAAAACCCACTCTCGGGGACAATTTATGGGGTAGATGGAACCTAATTAAGTTTTTTGCTTCCGTCGGTCAACTTTTAGCAATATACTAATTGATTGGAGCAGATTAATTTACACCGATAAACTGCGTGTACCCTAAAGAAATCAAAGATGGCCACAAAATTAATCGAATCAACGTAGCACAAATCATGCTAAAGTCCACCCATGCCGCGCGGAGCATGCATGGAAAGAATAATTAACCAGCTGCCAGTACGATGACTAAGGGAGCACATGACTGAATTCACAGACCACACCAATCTGAGCATGCATGCCCTAAGAAATCACAAGCGCACACAATTTTAACCGAATCACTTGACAACGCTAAAGATCACAGTATCACACATAGTACTGAAAGTTGACATATGATATTACTTTATTACAATTGTAGGAGGACTAACCTCTTTTTTGAAGCAAATATAATAGTAGCAGGCAGCGGTACACGCATGAGATCCATTACAGTACCGTAATCTAGCTCGACGACAAGCAGTAGTACAAACGATACTACCACACAGACAGACACGCAGCACGCATATGTAAAGTTTATCAACTAGCAAGTGCGATGATAAATTATGAAGCAAATAACGTATACGACTAGCTATAGAGCACTAGTCAATGGATGGATTGTAGATCATGCATGCACGCACGTACGTACGTATAGTAGATGCCTGCATGCAGTGGACGATGGATCTCTCGGGTCTTCTCTTCTAGCGGGGGCACTGGAAGCCGGAGGGGACGTTCTTGCCGCAGTAGTTGACGAGGAGGCTGAGATCGATGGGCACGTTGAGGTTGATGCCCAGGATGTTGGCCTTGAGCGCCGTGCACAGGCACACCGCCGCCTCCAGGTCGGCGAGCCCCTGGATCAGCGAGCAGCACGGCTGCTTCGGCGGCGTCCCCAGCTGCAGGTTGATCAGCCCGTTGAGCACGTTGGCGCACACCCCCAGCTTCAGCGCATCGATGGGGCACCGCGCGCGCCCGCCTGATCCGCCTCCTCCCGATCCGCCACCGCCGGACCCGCCGCCGCCGCTGCCGCCTCCTCCTGATCCGCCTCCGGCGCTACCGCCTCCTCCAGATCCCCCTCCGCCGCTGCCTCCTCCTCCAGAACCGCCTCCACCGCTGCCTCCACTGCCCCCGCTCCCACCACCGCCGCCACCACTCCCACCTCCACCGCCACCCCCACCGCCGCCGCCTCCGCCGGGGCTAGGGCAGGATCCGCAGTGGCAGCCGCAGGCGTCGGCGAAGGTGAAGAAGAGCAGGTTCAGGGCCAGCAGCGTGGCGATCACCGCCGCCTTCTTCGCCATGGCTGCCAAGCTACCTCTCCTGCTGCTGTGCGTGTACAGGGTTTAGACTGCCTCTGCCGTGTGTTTCTGTGTGTGCAGTGCAAGGGAGCTCGGGGCGCTATTTATAGCTCAAGAAGGAAGCAAGGGGTTTAAGTTTAGCTAGCCCACCCACAGATATTTTAGTCACCCCATGTGAAGATGAGATGAGCAAGAGCTAGCTGCCCACCACTGGTGCAAGCAAGCTAGAAGACGATGCACGCATGTGATCGAGCTGGCTCTGGGGAATGGGGATGGAAGCACAAGGAGATGGTAACAGACACGGGAGCTGTTTGGGTTTGGAAGGTTGCCGATTCAAGGGCCATCACGGCCTAGTGCTGCAGGAAAGATGGCGTACGACTCTATGCGTCTGGCTAGCTAGCATCCTTTACCACTGCAGCTTAAGCTTTCCGGTGAATGAATTTCCAGCTGCTGATTGTGCCTGCGCGTGGAGGGTGTCGGGTCGTGTCATTCCGATCGGGTGCATGGTCGAAATCCAATCACTCAGTCAGCTGGTCACAGTGCGCCCCGTGATCACCCACTAGCCAGGGTTCATGGTCTTGCACTACGCGGCACGTACGACGTTGGTCGTAGGTACACCGAAGAACTCATGTGCCGACGAGCAGGCGTGGCCGGCCGGCCGGCCAGTATGGGCGCGCGCGCAGAACTAGGTAACACATTACATGATAAGAGTCATCGAAACCATGGCATTATTTGCGTATGCATGCATGTTCGTGTTCATGTTCATGGGGAAGACGCGCGCCCGCATTTGGTATTCACCGATCAGCCCAACACTCACATCACATGGTTGGTTTAGGACCCTATCTTTTTCTTAGCAAATGTTTACCCACGTAACCATAGCTTAGGTATAGATTCATGTGTAAAGTTACCACATTTTCGATCAAGAAAAAATTCACGAAACCGCGCCATGATTTTTGGGACAAGTTATATCACGGCATCACCAAAACAATCATCAATATCTTACGAGCCGACGTATGACAGGATTATCGTGTCTAATCTTCTCGATCTTGCTTTATTTAGAGGCAGACAAAATGGAGGAGGATTTGTTGTCTATGAGGACATATACACCCTATATGAGAAAAAACTTAGTAATTCAACAAAAAGTCAAAAATTCCTGCAAATATATTTGAAATAAACTTGACCTTCTGCTGTACCCGTAAGAAAAAATCCACAAAAAGAAAATATCCCTTTGATTTCTTTTCAAAAATGACAATTTTTTGGCTAAAATAGTGTGAGTAGTGACCTATAATAGCAAATAAATTTTGTCTTTTTGTTGTGAGGTCAACTTTTGTTTTTTTTCTGAAAATTTATATGCTAGTGCAAAAGTAAGTCAAGTGTTTTGTCAAAATAGTTCTTACCTATTTTGACATTTTATAGAAATATTTAAAAAAAAATCCTCATATAGGGTGTATATACAACCAGAAATCATTGGGCATTTCCCCAGACAAAATGACAATGCTACCCACTTAATTTCTTCCTCCTACTAGGATTGACCGTCCAACACTGACAGAGTGTTTACCGTGGCATTTTCTATTGGAAGTTTATCTCGGTACTCGCATGTTCATGCATGGGATCGAGACGCCCGTGTGTACTGAGTACGTGTGTGCGTCACTTCCTGCATATGCAATGCATGGGCCTGATCTGCCCATGGTTTGGTTACTAGCATAGTCTAGCCAGCTGTGAGCTTTTGGCCATGTTCAAGAAAATGAAAGCTGTGCGTTTTGGCAACATACGTGCGCGCACGTTCCTCTAGGTTATCCCCTTAACCGTACTAACTCTTCTGCCTGGCGCATGCGTCCAACTTGACATACATGCAACCATACGTACGTGTTGCGCATCTACGCGGTTCTCGGTCAGTCGGGTTTGTCCTCCTAGGCTAGCTACTGTGCGACGTGTCTCATCTTCTTCTTTTTTAGGTTGTGGGCAGCCATGGAAACCAACACCACCGGATCCAAGAAGAAGAGAGAAATGGAGGACCCCCGCCAGAATTGCGATCCATGCCTACGCTAAGAGCAAATTTGAACCCTCAAACTCACGCGCACGCGTCCGCGGACAGTTACCGGTTATACGACTTAAATTAGCTACTCTGCATCTGAATTTTTCATATTTCAACCCATAAATCCATACAAAGCATGCAAAAAAAAAAATCCTACGTACTACGTACTACCCTATCTAGCTTCGTCTTCAGAGACGACCATGACATCCGTGTCGGGTGTTGACACCCGATTTTGGCATGGTCAATAACTTAATTAAGATGGCCTTAAATAGAGAAGTGATCTACATGAAAAATTCAGTCTTGTCGACATGAACATCTTTGAAGTTTGGGCCATCGCCATCCAATCTCATCTTTGAGGGCCGAAGTTGTGCTCGAAATACTAGGATTTCGTATGCAGAGTACTGTTCGACCCATTAGGCCACTAAGAAAGCCTCATATGAGAAAAGTCTCACTGAAGCGATCAATTTTTATATAAAAATCATCTCAATCCGAGCCCGTATGCAAAAGTTAGAGTCACCGGAGTGCGGCCCTGTCACGAGCCAAAAAGTGGCGCGCCCCGTCAAACACTCGTATGGCTGATGTCTGATGGGTAGCACGAGTAATTGTCTTTATTGCGCGAGCTATTCGGCCTTCAAGATTATCTCGTATCGAAAAACGTTCAACATGAAAGTTGTTCGCCTCGTCAAAACGGTTAAATTTGCTTTTGGGGCGCATCTTCATCTAAGGTCATATGTGGCCTGTGTGACCCAAAAACCAAACAGATGTCTCAGAGTTACCTAAATCCGAGTTCGGTTAATTTTGAAAAGATTTGGACCGGATTTGGAGTCATTTTCTTGTACGGGAAGTCCAGCCGCCTCATAAATAGATGAGAGGTGATGGCCGATTGAACAACAGACAATTGATCAAATCTATCTAACACTTTTTACCTTACTTTTATCTTCTCCCTGTTCTTCTTCTTCTTCTTCCTCGTTCTTCGCTCGTTCTTCTTGTTGTAGGGCAGCGAACCTCGAGGCCCTAGGGGCGATCAGGTCGACTAGGGCAGCCCATTGCCTCCGCGCCCCCTGACGGGGTCCCTCCCGGGCGTGTGGGGTTTCTGGTCTAAAAAGCGCCCGTCGGATTGCTTGCATACCATGCTACCGGACGGTCTCCTTCGACGTGAGCTGTGGTGCATCACCCCCGGCGTTGAGGGTACACGGTGACGTGTTCGTGTGCGAACACACTTTTTAGCGACTCCGTTGGGGAAGAAGCTTCGAACGGTCTCCAGCCCGTTTTTACTACGAAGAGATCGTCATCTAGGATTTGTAATCTACGAAGGTACTATGAATAATGCATATGTTGTTGCTACATCATTTAATGAGCATAATGCGTCAAATAGCCCTAGTTTTATCAATCATGCATCTAATTATGTGCAACAGCCGATTCAGAATAATCTCCATGCTTCTAGTTACAATTTTGGAAACATAACACATATGTATCCCAACCCTCATGCATCGGCAACCCCACAAATCTGTATGCCCATGAACAACATGATGAGTTTGGTTAATCAAGTTGAAACACCCCATGTAGGAACTTCCAATAGTATGCAACAAAGTGTTTCAACTTTTTATTCATCGGCAAATAACTTGCAGTATGTTAATCCAAACGTGCAGGTGGATAGGAGAATTGGCCATGCTACTACTAGTTATGCGGCCAATTACCCTCAAACATCATCTGCTACTATTTTTTGACACCATACGCAACTGTTGATGTCCATAATTCGGCTCTGCACCTTCATGGTCATGGCCGAATAAGTGAAACTTCTACAGGAGCACAATGCCTTCACCTACTACCGTGACATATCATGCCCCCCCTACACAATTACGGAATTTCGGCAACATCTCATTGCCAAAAGAGTCTAAAAGCATCGGGGGGCAACCATATCCAGACTGGGCAATTGAGAACAAGCTTACATTCTCTTGGGACTTGTGCAACTCCATTCGACATGAACTAATAGAACGCAGGAAGCATCATGATTTTGCTGCTGTAAAAGCTAGAGTTGTGCAAATGATGCACTCGCCTAGTGTTGTATCATCCAGTGTACCCCCTAAATAATTGCAAAGTTTCGGCACCTCATTGTCGGAAGAGCCTCAAAGTATTGGGGGGCAATCTCATAGGGAGTGGATGGAAATTGAGATAAAAAAATTTAAAGCTTGCCAAGCTAAGATGTGGGCTAAAATTAGACAAGAGCGAGAAGCCTTGGAAATTCAAAAGATAAACGTATTGATTTAGGTAACAAAGAAAATTTGGTTATTAAAAAAGCCGAATCAAATAGTATGTGTATGGAATCTATTGAAGAAAAAGAGGATGCCAAGGCATTGGAGAGTCACTCAAAAGTGAAGCAAAGTATTATTCAAGTGATACAACCATCATGCTCTCCTAGCGTGTATGAAGATATATGTCTAGCAAATGATTTACCTATTTTCAGATTTGGTCACAACTTTATTGCTGATACATATATTAGGAAAAATCTTATAATTTTGAAAGACCAATGATGAAGGGCAATTTACTTGTTAGCAATAAAATTGTTACTAAGCATATAGGTCAATATAGTGTACCTTTCAGAGAGACCGATAGTGACTTATTACTGCAGCCAAAACTTTTCTCATTGCTTTATTTAAAATTCATATCTAATTGGGTAGTTTTGTTTGTTTCACTATTGGCTTACGCATGGTCTCAATTGAGACATGTATGTTCTAAATACTTTGATTTCAGAAATTCAAAGCCAAGATTATACCCTGTTGAGAAAACCGATGATAGTATAATTTCCTTTTCAAAGACATCAGAGATAAAGGAGTAAATAGCATAAAACTACCACTTTTCGTGCTAGGGTTCCAAAAAACCACCACTTTTTTGTTTGTGACTGATACCTACCACTTTTCTCGTCGGCTGTCTCAAAAAACCCAAATCACCCGTTGCTAGCGTTTTAAACCATTTTCTGACGGACCAGGCCCGCCTGTCAGGCCACGTCATCGCCGCGCGTGACGGAGAGGCCGGTAACGGCCGTTACTCGGACCGACCAGTGCGGTCGGACCTCACCCGCTCGTGCGCTCATTAAGTCATCTCCCTCCCTCTCACTTTGCTCCCCTGCCCGCACACATCTCTGCTCTCACTCTCACTCTCTCGCTCCTCTCCTCTCTGCTCTTCGACGCCGGCGGCGACATGCGCTGTGGAAGCTCCACCGCCGCCATGCCTTCCTGGAATGACGGGGATACGAGCTCAGAGGATGAGTGCGACATCACAAGCATGGACATGGCTCTTTGGGTAAGTTTTTCGATCTGCTGAGCTAGGGTTAGGGTTCATCTAGGAGCTAGATTAGGTTAGTGTTCATCTTGGTGAGCTAGGGGTAAGCTTTGGTTACTGTTATTTAGTAGGCAGGGTTATGGTTGCTGTTTGAGCTATGTTTATGTATGGTTGAAAACTAGGGTTAGGGTCAGGGTTCTTGCTGGATTGGGGAATTAATTTGTGATCTATATCTAGTTCTGTGAGCGAAGGTGATTTTGTTGATGTGTTCATGCAGGAGACCCCTGACACCACCGTGGAGCCTCTTTTCTGTGGCCAGTTGGAGCTTTCTGAACCCACCTGCATGATGCACCAGATGAGGCCAATTAAGTGTGTGGCATTTGAAGGAACCTTAACTAGAAGGCGTTTCTATGGTTGTCCAGTGCAGCAGGTATAGTACCTTAATTGGAATCATTTTCTTCTGAACCCACACGTGTATTTACAAGGGTGACAAGTTGCTGTTCTGAACCCACACAGTATTATGTTGACAAGTTGCTCTTCTGAACCTACACTGTATTATTTAGGATGAACTGCAATGTGCCTTGTATTAAGGTATTGAGGGATATGGTTACTATCAAAAATGCTTATGTATAGGAAGCATATATCTGTGAATGTACTTGTACAAGCAGGTTGGGTTTTAGTTATAGTTTGAGTTATATAAACAACATATTCAGTTTCCTTAAGCCTCACCTTTAGTTTCTTAGTTTGATATGATTTGTTGTTATGAAATTGAGTGCACTTAGTGATGTATATTTCAATTTCCAAATGCAGAGTGAAGGTGTTAACTGTGGTGTTACTGAGTGGGTTGACAAGCCCTGGCATCCAATTCTTCAGAATTGCTTGTCCAGGCTGTGGGACATGTACCATGAACAGAATTGTGGCAGGGTAGTTGATAAGCAGAAGTATGAGAAGCATTTGGCCAAGCTTAAGACTGAATATGACAAGCTATACATTGAGTACACAAAGCTTGTCCAAGATGTATCCAAGATGTTTGATTGGCAGGATGGTAGGGTAGACCACATGGATTACTAGAAGGCAGTTGAGGAGGAAGAATTTGAGAAGAAGAAGAAAGAGGTAGAAGAGAGTGCTAGGTTGGAGGTTCACATGGAGAAGCTCAAACTTGCCAAGGAACAAAGGTGCATTTTACAGAGTCAAGCTGACATTATCAAGAATACCAGGAAGGCAAAGAAGGAGGTTGAATAGGAGAGAGATTTGCTTAAGATAGAGAAGGCCAAGCTTGAGCATGTGGTGAATGAGCTGCTGAATGATGGGCATGCAAGCAAGGAGAAACTTGAGAAAATCAAGGCCATCCTTGATTCATGAAGTGTGTTCTGCAGATGGTGAAGTACATCCAAGGCCTTTATAAGTACGTGGCCTAACAATATGATGTGAAGATATGGGGTGTACATTTTGGGGAATGTGAAGCTAATCTAGTCTATGTCTATGCCAATGTTAAGAACTGTAGTTTATGCTGCTAGAACCTTTAATGCTAAGTTATGAACTAAGTTGTAATGAATGTCTGCCTGTATTTGAACCTCTTATGCTATGTTATGGAGTCAGTGATAAGCACTGCTGGACTATGCTATGTGTTTTTTATGTTTAAAAGGTAGTTGTGTTTATTAGTGCTTTGTACCTGGGCTTTGTGGCCCAGTTATATTTACAAACATAGGCCTACTCCACCCACCCTCCACTGCTCATAAATAGCCTACTCCACCCACCCTCCTCCCTCCAGAACACAGCCGCCACACCCCACCTCTAGAAACCCTAGATGGATCCAGAGCTTGGGGAGGTGACAGATGAGGAAGAGGAGGCAGTGCATGCAGTGGATATGAGGAGGCATAGGGCTCGCCCTGCGGTGCCCATGCCATCAGCTTGGGAGCTAGAGTGGGAGCTGGAGTTCAAGAGGAGGCTGGCAGAGAAGATCTTGGAGAAGTGCAACTCAGATGAGTTCACAGTTCTTGTCCCTGGCGGCAGGCGCAAGAGCTCAGGGAAGATCATCAGGTGGGCTAGGGCACAGGCAGTAATCGCTCCTCACCCTTCTACCAGAGCAAAGTGGCGTCGTTTCTTCGGTCGTTACGATTGAGAGTTGTTAGTAGTTATTTTAATTATGAATAAGAGTATGAGCTATGTATCCCTTCCACTTTCTGTACAACTCTTTGTATGAAAGAATGTTTGCATGGTGGAATCTATGAATGTTTGATTATTTGAAAGAATGTTTGATTCTTTGAAAGAATGTTTCTATCAATCTGTGCATCAGTTGCAAAGCTCATAAGTTTCAAACACTCAGGTAGTGCAACCCAGAAGTGCAACCCAGGAGTTTGAAACAATCTTTGCACCAGGAAGTGCAACCCAGAAGTCACAAACACTCAGGTTTCATAATGCAAACACGTAGGTTTCATAATGCAAGCAAATACATAGGTTTCAGGAACCAAATACTCAGGTTTCAGGAAGTAAATACATAGGTTTTAGGAAGCAAACACTCAAGTTTCAGCAAACAAATACATAGGTTTCAGGAAGCAAACACTTAGGTTTCAGCACTCATACAGTGCAAACAAGACAATTTTCCAGCACTCAATAGTTACCACTAGCAGTGAAATATGCCTTCCACTTTCCAGTTGGCTTCCTAACCCTCTTGGACCCAATCTCCATCTCAGAGTGAGCAGCTTGCCTTGGAGCATTGAAACCTGTGTACCCCCCTCCTCTGCCAGCTGTTGATGCTCTGGTGTTCTTTGCTGGAGAGGCAATGGATGACCTTGTGTTCTTGGCTGGTGAAGATGTGCTAGGAGCCCTTGTCTTCTTGGTTGCTTTGGTCTTCTTGGCAGGTGCTGATGTGGCAGGTGCTGGAGTAGCAGAAGCAGCTGCCTTGTTCCTCTTTGCTGGTCCTGGAGTAGCTGTGGCTGTTGCAGGCCTCTTCCTAGCTATGGCTGGTGCTGATGGTGCTGATGGTGGTGGTGATGCAACCACACCTGTAGTAGCTCTGGTAGATGAAGAGTAGTCTGACCTATACATCCTCTATTGCATTGAGCAGACCCTGTTCATTGATTTTGTATTAATAACTAGTGAAGTAAGTAGAGAAAGCATTACATAGTGCAAGGAAAAGCAGTACATAGTGAAAGGAAAAGCAGTTAAATCATGAAGAGTAGTTGTACCTTTTGCCTGTCTGACATAATTGTGTAGGGCCCAAACTTGTTGCCACTACCAATTACTGTCCTTAACTGTGTAAGAAACCAAGTCCAACTATCTGTCTCCTCATTGTCAACAACACCAAATGCAATAGGGAAGATGTTGTTGTTGCCATCCCTCCCTGTTGCTGCCAGGATTTGCTGCCCAGTGCTTAGTTTGATGAAGCATCCATCAAGACCTGCATTTTAAGCCATTAGTAAGCAGCAACATGTAATGAAATCCCTATTTAAGCACTATACATACTAGATTTACCTATGAAAGGCCTGCAACCATTTATGAACCCCTCCTTACAAGCAAACAGACAGTAAAACATGTAATGAAACCTTGGGGTAGGTGCTGGGTGGAGTTCAAATTCCTTTGTTGTCACAACACACCTACTACCAGGGTTCGTGTCCAAAACACACTGCAGATAGTCTCTTAACCTGTAGTATTGTGTCTTGTGATCCCCTTGCACAACATCAACTGCTTTCCTCCTTGCCCTGTAGGCCAAACTTTTTGGAACATGTACTCCAAATTTCTTTTTTGTATAACTCAGTATAGTCTCAACACCTGCACCAGGATTGGATCTTACATTATCCTCAACAGCCTTTGCAACCCACTTCATGGTAACCTTTGTGTTCTCTCCACTTGCTCCACAGGTGTGATCAAGATTCATCTTCTTGATGCTAAAGGTTGACTCATGGGCAATCTTAGAAGCAGTAATATAAAACTCACAACCATGCTTTCTATCTGAGCACCAGGCTATGATCCTACTTGGATCATTCCTATGGTACTCAAAGTTCCTAAGTGTCCTAACATGGTAGTTTCTCAATGCTTCTCTGAACTCTACCACATTCAGAAAGCACAAATGAATCCTAAACTGTTCATGTGCATCAGGCCTAGAGGAATCATACCATATTCTCTCCTTCTTCTTCTTCAATTTTCTCTTCCTGCCACAAGGCAACCTAGGTGCATCATCTTCTTCATCAGAAATGCCTTCATCACCTGGAAAGCAGAACTCATCAGCTTCTGGCATGAAATCTTCAAACTTTATGTGATCTGGCTCACTGTGTGATCTGCTTGTTGGGCCTTGTTTCCTCACAGGTATCTTCTGTGCCACAGTTTTCACATGATCTGAAGCTTCTTCTTCATCATCTTCTTCAGAACCATTTGGCTCCTGCCAAAACTCGGAGGGTTCAGAAGCAGCCCCAAAATAATGCTCAGCCATCTCTTCCTCTTCCCTGTAGTGCTGACTTGTTCCTTCACCACCTTCATCTTCTGCCCTAGCCCAAGACTTGTATGAAATTTTCTTCCCTCTGTAATCACCCCTGAAAAACTCAAAATCTGAAGAGGATTTGTCCAACTCATCTTCATCTTGATCTTCTGCTTCAATGCCTTCAATTTCCACTGCCTCTTTTCCCTTGTTGAAATTACAACTCTGCTGTGTGTTAAAATATGGATCAACAGGCACAACTGGAGGCTGTGAAGAATTTGAGACAGGGAAAAGGACACCTTCTTGGGAAACACTATAAACAACGGGATCACCAACTTGACTCATTGGAATCTGCTCTTCAAGCAAGGTGTGGTCCATGTTTGCATCTGCCGGATTTGGGTCACTAGCCTCTCTCACTGTTATGTTCAATACTTTCTTCTCAGCAAACAAATCTAGCATTTCCTCCACCTTCTCATCATTGTCCAAAATCTCAATCCCCTCCAGCCCCTTACCCTCATCCTTAACATATGACAGATAGGCATCCAACCCATAGCCCTCAAGTTCAATAAGTGCTAACAATAACAGGTAATTCATTTCTGATAAGGAAAACTTCCTTTCCATGTTGTCTCTACCCTGAAAATGCAGCCTCAATTCCCATACTTCATCATCCAAACTATGCAAAAAAAGAAACAACACATTCAGATTTCTTCAGATTTTCAAGTTAAAAAGTATGCAACAGTTTCACTTGCACAACATATCATCCAAACCTAAACCCTAATTCATATATTGCTTACAATGTATACATAATAATATACCAAAGAAACTAATTCATTAACAATCTAAGAAACAAATCCTAACCCTAGTTCATAAATAAACTAAGAAAAATAATTAAAACAATTCATAATCCACGCCACCAAGTGAGGAGGCCCACTGGTGCCCGCCTTCTGGATCCGCGTGGATGCATTTGGCCATTGCCCTGGCCGCGTGGAACGCCGGCGAGATCTGGACCTCCTGCGTCGGTGGCCCAGACGAGCGCTGGGTCGGGAAACTTGCGCTGCCTAGCCACTTGTTGACCTCGGAGTGAGCACCGCCCTCGCCGTTGGCTGTCGCCCCAGGCTCGCCGTCGTCCTTCTTCTTCGCCGCCGCCATCGTCGGGAGAGACAGAGAGCACGGGGGAAAGGAGGAGCGAGAGAGATGCTGCAGACAGAGAGAGAAAGGCAGCGAGCGAGAGGGTGCGGTCCGACCGCACCGGTCGGTCCGAGTAACGGCCGTTAACGGAGTCGCCGTCACTCGCGGCGCTGACGTGGCCTCACAGGCGGGCCCGGACCGTCAGAAAACGGTTCAAAACGCTAGCAACGGGCGATTTGGGTTTTTTGAGACAGCCGACGAGAAAAGTGGTAGGTATCGGTCACAAACAAAAAAGTGGTGGTTTTTTGAAACCCTAGCATGAAAAGTGGTAGTTTTATGCTATTTACTAGAGATAAAGTGCAAAACACAATGCATAGCGAATGGGGTAATACAAAATCTGAACCATTCATTTACATAACTCCAAAGCCGTTCTCACAGCAAGATAGGGAATAAAAAGTTTATCTTCAATTCATTCAACCATGTGTGATTAAATATTTGATTTTTTGATGAGAACTAATTCAAAAGTTTACATTCAATTCAAGCATGTGTGATTAAATATTTGATCCGTTGTGTGTACCGTGTAGGGTGTGCGTCACCTCCTGCATATGCATGCATGGGCCTGATCTGCTCATGATTTGGTTAGGATGTAGTCTAGCCAACTGTGAGTTTTTGGCCATGTTCAAGAAATTGAAAGCTGTGAGTTTTGGCGACATATGTGCGCGCACGTTCCTCTAGGTTATCCCCTTAACCGTACTAACTCTTCTGCCTGGCGCATGCGTCCAACTTGACATACATGCAACCATACGTACGTGTTGCGCATCTACGCGGTTCTCGGTCAGTCGGGTTTGTCCTCCTAGTCCTAGGCTAGCTACTGTGAGACGTGTCTCATCTCTCTTTTAGGTTGTGTGTCCTCTTTTGAGTTTTTTTTTGGAAAAGGGGACTCCCCGGTCTCTGCATCAGAACGATGCATACGGCCACTTAGATAATTAAAATTGGTTCAACAATATCGTAGAGTCGTAAAACAAAATAAAGTCGAGCTCACATAGACCTCGACGCGAAAACAGAAAAAGGCCATAAAGCCACAACCGGCTGACAGAAATAAAGATAGAAAAACTAATTGCCTATCCTATTACATGACCGCCATCCAAACCGGTTGAAGATATCCCGCGCTACCATCTCCCACCGGACAGATCCAGTAACCAAACGCTCCCTGGCCTGCGTCGGAGTGAGTAGGGACCACATACGGATCAACGCCGTAGCACGGAATACAACCTGCAAAAAATGAATAGTAGTTATTCTGTTAAAAGCCAAATCATTTCTGCAGTTCCAAATTGCCCATAACAACGCACAAACCCCTACACGAATGTGTCTAGCTGTAACGGACTCTATCCCATCCAGCCACGTTCCAAATAACGATCCGACCGAACTCGGAGGAGTAATGTTAATGGCAATTTGCATGGAGCGCCACAAAATTCTTGCCAACGGGCACTCAAAGAAGAGATGCTTGATGGTTTCATCCCGATCACATAAACTACACCTAGTAGATCCTGTCCAATTGCGCTTAACCAAGTTGTCCTTTGTTAGAATGACCTGTTTATGGACAAACCACATAAACACTTTAATTTTCAAAGGAACTTTGACTTTCCAAACATGTTTGGAGCTAGGAATGACATTCGAGTTAATAACATCGATGTACATCGACTTAACGGTAAATTGTCCAGACCTAGTAAGTTTCCAACACAACTGATCGGGCTGATGATGTAGCTGAACCTCCATCAGTCTACGCACCAGATGAAGCCAAGCTTCCCATCTATTGCCAACAAGCACCCTCCTAAACTAGATATTAAGGGGAGTGGCCTGCATAATCGTTGCCACTAGCGCATCACGGCGATGTACAATACGATACAGAGTTGGGTACTGTAATGCCAAAGGTGTATCACCAAGCCAAGTGTCCTCCCAGAAGCGAGTATCGTTGCCATCTCCGACAATAAACTTTGTTCTATTAAAGAAGGCTGCCTTAACTCTCATAAGCCCCTTCCAAAATGGCGAATCAGTTGGTCTCACTGTCACCTGTGACAAAGTTTTGGATTGCAGATACTTGTTACGAAGAATCTGTGCCCAAGTCGCATCAGTCTCAACTGATAGCTTATATAGCCACTTACTAAGCAGGCATCTGTTGTTAACCTCAAGATTCTTGATACCCAACCCCCCCTAATCCTTAGGACGACAAATTATATCCCACTTGGCGTGTCTATACTTTCTCTTAAGATCATCACTCTGCCAAAAAAATCTTGATCGATAGAAGTCCAGCCTTTTCCTAACCCCAACTGGAACCTCAAAGAAAGATAGGAGGAACATTGGCATACTTGTGAGCACCGAATTAATAAGAATTAACCGGCCTCCATAAGACATAAGTTTGCCCTTCCAGCAACTAAGTTTCTTTTCGAACCGATCTTCGATACATTTCCACTCTCTGTTCGTGAGCTTACGATGATGAATGGGTATACCTAGGTAAGTAAAAGGTAAAGCCCCTAATTCACAACCAAACAATTGCCTATAAGCCTCTTGTTCCTCCTTGGCTCTACCAAAGCAGAACAACTCGCTTTTATGAAAGTTAATCTTTAAACCGGACAATTGTTCAAATAAACACAACACCAGCTTCATGTTTCTCGCTTTTGCCAAGTCATGCTCCATAAAGATGATTGTATCATCAGCGTACTGCAAAATGGACACACCCCCATCAACTAGGTTAGGCACCAAGACACCTACCTGACCGGCATCCTTTGCCCTGCCTATGAGAATGGCCAACATATCGACCACAATGTTGAACAAAATAGGGGACATTGGATCTCCTTGCCTCAGGCCTTTGTGTGTCTGGAAATAATGCCCTATATCATCATTTACTTTAATTCCAACACTACCTTTTTGCGTAAAGGATTCTACCTGGCGTCGCCAAGCCTCATCAAAACCCTTCATGCGTAAAGCCTGTTGAAGGAATGGCCATTTGACTTTGTCATACGCTTTTTCGAAATCCACTTTGAAAACAACCCCATCCAGCTTTTTCGTGTGGATTTCATGGAGCGTTTCATGAAGGACCACAACACCCTCAAGGATGTTCCTGTCCGGCATGAAAGCAGTTTGGGTAGGCTGCACAACAGCATGCGCGATCTGTGAGAGCCTATTGGTCCCGACCTTGGTGAAAATTTTGAAACTAACATTAAGAAGACAGATTGGCCTGAATTGCTCAATTCTCACAGCCTCTGTTTTCTTAGGAAGAAGGGTGATCGTTCCAAAATTTAGCTGAAAAAGATGAAGCTGTCCAGCAAACAGATCATTGAACAAAGGCAACAAATCCCCTTTAATGATATACCAGCATTTCTTATAGAACTCCGCTGGAAATCCATCTGGGCCCGGCGCTTTGTTATTTTCCATTTGCGAAACGGCCTCAAATACCTCTTTCTCGGAAAAAGGAGCCGTCAGAAATCATTCTCCACAGCTGTGAGCTGAGGAACATCCTCAACCCTGGACTCATCCAGAGACACACAGTTATTTTCTGGAGGGCCAAACAACTGCTTATAGAACTCAGTTATGTACAATTTTAGGTTTTCCTGTCCTACAATTGTACCCTCATCTTGCTCAAGCTGAAAGATCCTCTTCTTTCGATACTTACCATTAGCAATCATGTGAAAGAATTCAGTGTTCACGTCCCCCTGGACTACTCTCCGGAACTTGGCCCGCAGCGCCCACTTCAACTCTTCTTCCCTAAGGAGTTCTTTCAGCCTCAATTCCGCGTCAAGCTTGGCATGAAGCTCCGCGGCCGGCAGTATCGTGGTTTCTGCTTTTACATCCAGGGACTGAATAAGGGAAGAAGCCTTTCCTTTTCAACCTTATAAATCCCGCTAAGATGCTTAGCCCATCCATGCAGGAAACTCCTCAAGTGCCTGATCTTATTCTGCCAGCGCTGAAGCGCAGTCTTTCCTCCTGAATCCTTAGCCCACTCTCTAGCCACGAGGTCAAGGAAGCCTTCACGTTCAAACCAAGCCATCTCAAAGGAGAACACATTCTTGTTCCCCAAGTGGGAGGGCTCACCAGAGTCCACAAAAAGCGGCGTGTGGTCAGAGATACCACGGGACAGGGCCTGGACTGTTACTAGAGGAAACTTCTGTTCCCAATCGACACTGGCCAACACACGATCCAACTTCTCATACGTCGGATTTGGCAGCGCATTAGCCCAGGTGAATTTTCTGCCCGAGAGCTCAATTTCTCTCAGGTTCAAACTTCCAATGATAGTATTGAACATGAACGACCATCTGCCGTCAAAGTTATCATTGTTCTTATCCTCACGCCTTCTAATAATATTGAAATCACTCCCACCAGGAAAGGCAACTGCTCGGAACCACACATCCGAACGAGATCAGCCAAGAAATCGGGCTTGAGCTCGGGCTGCGCAGCCCCATATACCGCAACCAGAGCCCAGTTAAACCCATCTTCCTTCGACCGCACCCGGAACTTGACTGCAAAGTCACCCATAACCACACTACGAACCTCAAGCGTTTCGCACCTAACGCCGAGTAAGATTCCACCCGATCTCCCTCTCGGCGGCAAGCAATGCCAATCAAATTCTATACCCCCGACAAAGAATTTAGAAATTGAGGCGCAAAATTATCTCTACCCGTCTCCAATAGAGCGATAAAATCTAAATGATGCTCGACAGACGCCTCAGCAAGAAACCTTCTTTTAGCCAAGTCCCTTAGACCTCTGCTATTCCAAAAGATTCCTTTCATAGTTCATCATGGAACTTTTTTGCCGAACGAATCCTAGCACTCCTACGCACTGCGGACAACGGGTATACCTTCCGTTTCCACTTGCACTTTGGGATAGCTTGACTCTGCAACTGGTCCTCACAACCAGTGTCAGAGGGCTTGCCAAAACTATCTCAGTAGAAACATCCTCTACATCCGCCTCAGAACTAGGAGGCAAAAGATCCGCACAAAAATTGTCGAGCACCCTGACCCCGAGCGCATCAACCTCCGAATCACACATGGGTTTAACAGCCGCAATATTGCGAATCATCTCTAAGGCCCGCTCAGCCTCTAGATCAAGTAGATCATTAATAGAATTAGAAATTTCAGTGTCATTACTACCTAGAGAAACTCCTAATTGATTTGCATTATCAACAATCTCATCATTTGAAAAATGCAAAATGGAATTAGAAGTATTGACCGACATACCAGTAGTGACCTCTACATCACGAAGCTTGGCCGCCCTCATGGCGCACCGTTGCTGAATGTCGTCCACATCCGGATGTGCCTGGAGACGGTCACTCACCCGGCGCCCCTCAGACATCGGATCCTGGATCCCACCAAACGCAATGACCTCCTCCCGAGAGATCGCGGTTGGGGTACGGCCTCCTGCCTCACCCCAACCCGCAGTCCGAGCGACCTGCAGGGGCTCCCCCACAGCCTCGCCAATAGGAGGACGGGACGCCTGGCGCGCCCCACAAGACGGGGCCGTCAACGAGGATGGTGGAGGCAGAACAAGGGCCGCCCGCCCTAGCTCCCCACCCCGCACCGGAGAAGCCACCACCATAGGAGAAAGCTCCGAGGCCACCTGCCCCGAGCCCACTCCCGAAGGCAAAGCCAGCACCAACCGAAAGGATGACGCAACGGGAGAAGAGGTATCCGAGGCCTCCTGACCCGGACCTCCTCCCAACGAAGAAGAGGACACGGGAGCCACCTGCCCCGCATCCCCTTCCTCAGCACAAAAAGAGCAACCGCCTGGCCTATGGCTCCTCCCGGCACGCCAGGCCCGATAAGATGCGTCATCTCCTGAGGGGGAACCGCGCGCTGAGCAGAAGAGGGAGTGGCCACCTGCCGACTCACCTCCTCCTCCCCCCAGACCGAAAGTGATGAAACCCCAAAATCCCCAGAACCCGAATCCAGAGCATCCAAAAATTCCAAAGCAGGCAAAGCGAGCTCAAAAGCCTCCTCGAACTCAACCCGATCGCTCCACAACCTCGGTGGTGCAGAAAAAGGCTCGAAGGACCCAAATCTCAGAGTCGTCGAAGGCACCGAGGAGGGTTGGGCAGCTCCATCCCCGGTCGTCGCGGTCTCGGACCCTGGCCCCATGGACAGCTGTCGTCCAGAGTCCTCGACCGGCGGTTCCTGAACTCCCGCGCCACTGTCACCCTCGTGCATATCAACGTCAGACACGTGAGCCGGCGCAGCCAGAAGGCTCTCGTCCTCAAACTCAATAACCAGATTATAAATCATGCCGCGATAAGCCCACTTAACCACTTCCAGCACATACTCAACATTCAGAATACTGACCAGAACCCGAGCAATCCCGTGAGCTCTGGTGAAAGCCATGTCCACACGCTCAGGCTTCCCCACAAGAATGCCCAAGCTGGCCACAACCCGAGCATCCTACAGCGGTGTGGAAGGTGCCCCGGAAAAGCGCAGCTACGCCTGCGTAAGCGGTATGCCCTGAGGCTCAACAAGCTTCCATTCCTGAAACTCAAGGATGCCATCAGTACCCGGCACCTTACACATCCCAAAACTCAGCAACCTCTGCAGATCCTCCACGGACGGGCACTCAACCCTGAACATCTTATCATCAAGACCGACAAGGTCCCACTGGAAATCCCCAGGAGCCAGCTCTCGAAGCCTCTGCACGATCTGTGTCTCAGACACCTCCCCTCTGGTGACCTTGACAATCCCCGTGGTCTGACTCGGAGACTCGTCAGGCACCTCGTGCTCAGTCGGAGACTCGAAAAAAGTTAGCTCAGCACAGTATACTCCATACATCATGAGTGAAGGTGCCTGATCGCGCAGTAACGGACAATCCCCAGATTCGTGTGCCAGTTTACCGCAGGTATCACATAACCGCGCCACACACTCCGCAATGAAGTGGCCCTTGTCTCCGCAACGATAACAAAGCATCTTTTCCTTCCTGCGCGCCCACTTGGACGCTCTATCAGACTCAGCCCTGTCCATCATCTCCACGGACACAGCAGGCATAACCTCGTTCTCAGGAGCCGGAGCAGAAGCAAGAGCCGTCACCACCTCCATAGCGTGACCGGTCAACACAGGCTCCTCGGCAGCCCCGCTATCAGTCATCTGCTCGACAACAACCGGTGGTGGCGGCGGACGTGGACGGAACCGGCCCCCTCGCCCGCCCCGACCACCACGATGCCCACGGAAGCCACCACGCTGTCTAGAATCTGGGCCAGAAGCACCCTCAACAAAGCCACCCTGGGGACCCAGGAACGGTCGCTCTGCCGAACCGTCGCTCTGCAAAGCGTAACCTCGGCCACCGCCCGTCGACGACGAGCCACGGTGCACACCTGCCCCATAGGCGTCCAATCCATCGTCTCCCCATTGTCCCCGAGGCGCGGAATTAGCACCAGCCACAGGTTTGGTGACGAAGTGGGGTTGCGGTGCTTGCCTAGGCAGATGTCCCACAGACCCCGGCGCCCCCGTCGTTGGTGGCTTAGGCGCCATGCCGCCCCTACCAGCAGCACCACCAGCCTGCCCACCACGACTAGGCGCCAAACCCGAGGCCGCAATCACCGGCACGCGAGCGCCGGCAGACGCCGTGGCACCACGCCCCACGGCCGCACCCGGCAACTTTCCGCCTCGTCCTCCCACCTGCGGCACGGGGGGCACCGCGCCCCAGCCAGCTCCACGACCGGAGACAGCAGTTGGCGGCGGCACAGCCGAAGGCACCGCACCACGGCCACCGCCCGACGCGGCCCCAGCGCGGCCCGCCCCAGTGGGCTCGGCCGGCCTCTTCCCCGCCACACCACGTCCCGCCATGGACACTAGCGAGGGGATGCGACGAGCACGACCGCCAGGATCCGCCCGCCGATGAGGAACGCCGCACCAGAACCCTATGGCGCGAGCAGGGAGAGGAGGAAACCGATCGATCACTGCATGCGTCTCTCACATCTACGATCGATGTAGCCTCGAGCCCAACCTTTTCGAGTAATACTAGGCCCGGCCCAACTTCAGCCCCTTCGCACTGGGCCACATACCCAGCCGAAGGAGGCCCAGTAACCACCGGAGGCCCACACGCGCCAATCAGGGAATTCAAACGCAGGGCCCTCGCCGCCGCGATCCCGATCGATGCCGCCGGCGCCGCCTGCTGCCGGACGGCAACCCTTCTTCCGTCTGACCACAACCGTCCACGCCTCCGGCGCAACTAGATCGAAAACCGTAAGTTTGGGAAGACTTACCTTGGGAATTGGACCCCTCCATGGCCGAGATGCGTTCGCCACCGTCCTCCGATGGACGACACGCCGGAGCAGCTCCAGCTTCTCTCCGGGCCGCAGGCCGTTCCTCGCCGGGTCCTCAGGAGGGACGACCGTCTCCACGATCGCGGCCACCTCATCCTCATCGTGTCCGGGAGAAAAAGCCTCACAAATTATATCTGAGGGAGTAGGCGAGCAAGCCGTCGAGCCGCCGGATCGCCCGCCGTCGTCCTCGTCATCTCTGCTGTCATCGTCTGCAAGAACCCAGAATCTCCCACCCACCCTCCGGCGATCACCGGGAGCGTCAGCGCGGGCCGGCGTCGAAGACCCCGGCGCCATTGTCACCATCGCTATGGGCCCCGTCAGATCAATCATCTCCGTTGCCTTTGGACGTAAATCTATCTGCACGCAATCGCCGACAACCACGTTATAAGAATCAAATTTGAATTGAAACCCCACCTCAATCAAGTCGCCGTCCGGAAGATAGTCGCCGGCGAGAACTTCGTTCTCCAAATCGAGGAGCGCCATCCAGCGCGAAGGCAGAGTGAATCGAAGACGCCCTTCGATCCATACGCCCGGATCCGTCCCGACGGCAAAAGTAACCCGCCATTGAGTCCATCTTCTCTCTTCCCATCCGAATTCATGCTGCGTCGAGGCGACATGGTCACCGCCTGATCCCGTCGGCCCATCCTTTCCTCTTGGCGACACCACCGCGCGAGAATTGTGAGAGCGAGAGCCGATCTGTGGCGATCCCCCTACGCCGCCACCGGGCGAGGATCGAGTTGACGGCGGAAGAAATCCGGTCGCCTCAGGCGGCCTCGTTTCCGCCTCGTCCTCCGTCATTTCCTTAAACCCTCCTCTTTTGAGTGCCAGTATAAAACTAATTAATTAGTTTCTCTTAGAGCACTCACAACGCATTGTCCCTCGTTGAACTAGGTAGTGAAAAAAAAACAGAGACAACACCCAACGCAGTGTACTCTCTTGAAACCAGCTTCCGCCTCGCTTTATATTTATAAAGCGATCATCATATCTATACAACAAGTTTAAGTGCATCAAAGAAAATAAAAAAGTCTGCTAAGGCACGGGCACAAACACACCCAAGAAACATAAAACAAAAAGGAAAAAGGCCACCGAGTGGCCTGAAGCTCAGGCACCCTGTGGCAAAGCAAGTCAGCGTCAGACATCAATCATCATGTCCATCATGTGGCCAAATAGGTCACAATCCCTCTATCTAAAATCCGGGACTGGTCCTTAAAAAATGCAAGGAATATGAGGATAGAGTAAGAGGCCCTCCTAGAAAAAAGACACACTTAATAACCATCTTGTTACGGGTCGGCCATAGGGCCCAAGCTAACGCCTTGAAGATAAGTCAGAAGAGGTGTATCCTCCTCCAGGTCTGGTTGGCACTAGTAGAAAACAGGGCTTAGGTCACAGGGCAGTTTTCACATTAGCCCCGGTTCAGTCACGAACCGGGACTAATGTGAGCATTGGTCCTGGTTCGTGAGCCCAGGGGGCCGGCCGGGGCCTCGTGGGCATTGGTCCCGGTTCGTATGGACCATTTGGTCCCGGTTGGTGGTACAAACCGGGACCAATGGGCCACGCTCCTGGCCCACCACTCTTTAGTCCCAGTTCATACCACAAACCGGGACTAAAGGGCTGGTCCTAGTTGCGGCCAGTGTTTAGTCCCACCTCGCCAACCGAAGGGCGCTCACACCAGTTTATAAGCCCGTCCCTCTATGCCTTGTTGAGCTTCTCTTAAAGTGAAAATAGATGCCCTTATACAGGAAATTTCACCTAAATTCACAGTAAATTGAAATTTAAATTCACAGTAAATTGAAATTTACTGTGAATTTAGGTTTAATTTTCTCTATAAGCGCATCTATGTTCATTTTTTTATATTTATAAAATCAATAAACCTTAATAAAATAAATAAAACTAAATAAACCTTAATAAAATAAAATAAAATAAACTATTGCAACTACAATAAATAAACCTTAATAAATTAAGTAAAAATAGCAGCAGTAAAATAAATAAAAATAGCAGCAGTAAAATAAATAAAAATAAAATAATTAAAGTAAAATACATAAGTAATTAGAAATAAAATAAATAAGTTTTTTGTTGTAAGTAGAAACAAAACCTTTTCAGAGTTCATTTGAAATGCTTTTCAATTTTAGGGTCTTATAGCTCAAAATAATTAGTAAATGCATGAAAAATAACAAATGAAGTCAGAAAGGATTGAAAAATGATGATTTGGCTTTGAATGGTGCATTTTGAACACACAAAAATTCAGGAGTTCAAATAAGTTTTAAAAAATGAAATCCCTTTGTAACAGACGAGTTTCCGGATGAAATCCTGATACTTTGAAAGAGATTGTCCGTTTTGTATACGAACTGCATCCAGTTTTTGCCGTAACCCTCTCAACTTTCTTGCACATGCTATGTGGATGAAATGATGATATCATGCCAACTTTCAACCTTTTCAGAGTTCATTTGAAATGCTTTTCAATTTTAGGGTCTTATAGCTCAAAATAATTAGTAAATGCATGAAAAATAACAAATGCAGTCAGAAAGGATTGAAAAATGATGATGTGGCTTTGAATGGTGCATTTTGAACACACAAAAAGTCAGGAGTTCAAATAAGGTTTAAAAAAATGAAATCCCTTTGTAACAGACGAGTTTCCGGATGAAATCCTGATACTTTGAAAGAGATTGTCCGTTTTGTACACGAAGTGCATCCAGTTTTTGCCGTAACCCTCTCAACTTTCTTGCACATGCTATGTGGATGAAATGATGATATCATGCCAACTTTCAACCTTTTCAGAGTTCATTTGAAATGCTTTTCAATTTTAGGGTCTTATAGCTCAAAATAATTAGTAAATGCATGAAAAATAACAAATGAAGTCAGAAAGGATTGAAAAATGATGATGTGGCTTTGAATGGTGCATTTTGAACACACAAAAAGTCAGGAGTTCAAATAAGTTTTAAAAAATGAAATCCCTTTGTAACAGACGAGTTTCCGGATGAAATCCTGATACTTTGAAAGAGATTGTCCGTTTTGTACACGAAGTGCATCCAGTTTTTGCCGTAACCCTCTCAACTTTCTTGCACATGCTATGTGGATGAAATGATGATATCATGCCAACTTTCAACCTTTTCAGAGTTCATTTGAAATGCTTTTCAATTTTAGGGTCTTATAGCTCAAAATAATTAGTAAATGCATGAAAAATAACAAATGAAGTCAGAAAGGATTGAAAAATGATGATGTGGCTTTGAATGGTGCATTTTGAACACACAAAAAGTCAGGAGTTCAAATAAGTTTTAAAAAATGAAATCCCTTTGTAACAGACGAGTTTCCGGATGAAATCCTGATACTTTGAAAGAGATTGTCCGTTTTGTACACGAAGTGCATCCAGTTTTTGCCGTAACCCTCTCAACTTTCTTGCACATGCTATGTGGATGAAATGATGATATCATGCCAACTTTCAACCTTTTCAGAGTTCATTTGAAATGCTTTTCAATTTTAGGGTCTTATAGCTCAAAATAATTAGTAAATGCATGAAAAATAACAAATGAAGTCAGAAAGGATTGAAAAATGATGATGTGGCTTTGAATGGTGCATTTTGAACACACAAAAAGTCAGGAGTTCAAATAAGTTTTAAAAAATGAAATCCCTTTGTAACAGACGAGTTTCCGGATGAAATCCTGATACTTTGAAAGAGATTGTCCGTTTTGTACACGAAGTGCATCCAGTTTTTGCCGTAACCCTCTCAACTTTCTTGCACATGCTATGTGGATGAAATGATGATATCATGCCAACTTTCAACCTTTTCAGAGTTCATTTGAAATGCTTTTCAATTTTAGGGTCTTATAGCTCAAAATAATTAGTAAATGCATGAAAAATAACAAATGAAGTCAGAAAGGATTGAAAAATGATGATGTGGCTTTGAATGGTGCATTTTGAACACACAAAAAGTCAGGAGTTCAAATAAGTTTAAAAAATGAAATCCCTTTGTAACAGACGAGTTTCCGGATGAAATCCTGATACTTTGAAAGAGATTGTCCGTTTTGTACACGAAGTGCATCCAGTTTTTGCCGTAACCCTCTCAACTTTCTTGCACATGCTATGTGGATGAAATGATGATATCATGCCAACTTTCAACCTTTTCAGAGTTCATTTGAAATGCTTTTCAATTTTAGGGTCTTATAGCTCAAAATAATTAGTAAATGCATGAAAAATAACAAATGAAGTCAGAAAGGATTGAAAAATGATGATGTGGCTTTGAATGGTGCATTTTGAACACACAAAAAGTCAGGAGTTCAAATAAGGTTTAAAAAATGAAATCCCTTTGTAACAGACGAGTTTCCGGATGAAATCCTGATACTTTGAAAGAGATTGTCCGTTTTGTACACGAAGTGCATCCAGTTTTTGCCGTAACCCTCTCAACTTTCTTGCACATGCTATGTGGATGAAATGATGATATCATGCCAACTTTCAACCTTTTCAGAGTTCATTTGAAATGCTTTTCAATTTTAGGGTCTTATAGCTCAAAATAATTAGTAAATGCATGAAAAATAACAAATGAAGTCAGAAAGGATTGAAAAATGATGATGTGGCTTTGAATGGTGCATTTTGAACACACAAAAAGTCAGGAGTTCAAATAAGGTTTAAAAAATGAAATCCCTTTGTAACAGACGAGTTTCCGGATGAAATCCTGATACTTTGAAAGAGATTGTCCGTTTTGTACACGAAGTGCATCCAGTTTTTGCCGTAACCCTCTCAACTTTCTTGCACATGCTATGTGGATGAAATGATGATATCATGCCAACTTTCAACCTTTTCAGAGTTCATTTGAAATGCTTTTCAATTTTAGGGTCTTATAGCTCAAAATAATTAGTAAATGCATGAAAAATAACAAATGAAGTCAGAAAGGATTGAAAAATGATGATGTGGCTTTGAATGGTGCATTTTGAACACACAAAAAGTCAGGAGTTCAAATAAGGTTTAAAAAATGAAATCCCTTTGTAACAGACGAGTTTCCGGATGAAATCCTGATACTTTGAAAGAGATTGTCCGTTTTGTACACGAAGTGCATCCAGTTTTTGCCGTAACCCTCTCAACTTTCTTGCACATGCTATGTGGATGAAATGATGATATCATGCCAACTTTCAACCTTTTCAGAGTTCATTTGAAATGCTTTTCAATTTTAGGGTCTTATAGCTCAAAATAATTAGTAAATGCATGAAAAATAACAAATGAAGTCAGAAAGGATTGAAAAATGATGATGTGGCTTTGAATGGTGCATTTTGAACACACAAAAAGTCAGGAGTTCAAATAAGTTTTAAAAAATGAAATCACTTTGTAACAGACGAGTTTCCGGATGAAATTTAAACTATTCAAATTTGGAAACTAATGGTGTAACAGAAAGTTTATAATTATTCTGAGCTAAAAGCAAAAAGAATAAAAAATAAAGCAAAAATCAAAAGAAAATAAATAATTCAAAAAACAAAAAATACTGGAAAAAATAAAAAAATGCCGCCTAATGGGCCACACGGCCTGCATACGACTAGAAACCCATCTGCACATGGGCCAGGATGCAGGCCCGCAGGCCCAATAGGCCCAACATGGCAGTGACAAAGGTAGGCATGTAATGCCTGCATATTAGAGAGGAGCTCAGCACCTGAGCTGCAACGCAGCTTATAAACAGGTGCTGAGCTCTCTCAGCTAGCGAGGTGGGACTAAACTTCCCACCGCACCGCGCCAGCACATTAGTCCCGGTTGGTGGCTCCAACCGGAACCAATGCTCCCCTTTGGTCCCGGTTGGTGCCACCAACCGGGACCAAAGCCCTCTGCTTCCCGCCCTTTGCGCTGGTGAAAAGAGGCCTTTAGTCCCGGTTGGTGGCACCAACCGGGACCAAAGGGTGGGTATTGGTTCCGGTTTGTGCGTTGAACCGGGACCAAAGCCTTTGCTATATAAGCAGCACTTTGGAAATTTTCTGATTTCCATCGGCCAGTGTCCCCCCGCCCGACGACGCCGCGAGCTCGATCTACGCCGCCAGGCTGCCCCGCCGTCGTCGCCGTCGCCCGTGCCCCCGAGCCCACGCCATCGCCCGTCGCCGTCGTCCTCCGCCCCCCGCCGCCGTCGCCGTCGGCCTCCGCCGCGCGCCCCCGAGCCGTCGCCCCGTACGTCACCGTCGCCGCCCTCCGCCCCCGGCCCGCCGCGGTCGCCCTCCGCCACCCACGCCGTTGCCCTCCGCCACCCTATGAGCGCCACCCCGATCTCCTCCTCCTCCTCCCTGTAATGGCCGCCGCCGCTGCCGCCGCGCCCCCTAGCTATTATATGTGTACGTAGTTTAATTTAGATTTGTAATTTAGTTGTATTAATTTGGATGTGTAGTTAGATGTGTAGTTAATTTAGTTGTTGTAATTTAGATGTATTAATTTAGATGTGTAGTTTAGATTTTTCATATTTAGAAGTCATTTATGTATGTTCATATTTAGAAGAAAAAGAAGGAGAGAAAAAAGCAAAATAAGAAGAGGAAGAAGGAGAAGAAGAAGAAGAATAAGAAGAAGAGGAGAGGAAGTAGAGGAGAAATAAATAAGAAGATGAAAAAGAAGAAAAAAAGAGTAGAAGAAGAAGAAATAGAGGAGAAGAAGAAGAAATAGAATAATATATTATTCTATTTTTTCTTCTTCTCCTCTATTCCTTCTTCTTCTCCTCTTTTTTCTTTTTTTTCTTCGATCTCCTCCTCTATTCCTTTCTTCTTCTCCTCTTTTTTTCGTCTTCTTCCTCTTCTTATTTTTTATCGGGTATGTCGTTGTCGATATATGTACCCCCCTCCCCGATAACTTTTAGTAAGTACTACTTAGAAAGTGTTTAATAGAATTAGTTAGAAAAATAATAGAACTAGTTAAACTAGCTAGTTTATTTTTAGTAAGTACTACTTTATTCTATTTATAGTAAGGAAATTAATAGAACTAGTTTGTTTTTTTAGTTAAAGCAATTATTCCCGCATCGACGTCGACGATGCCTATCCCGCATCCTCGTCGTCGACTCGGCGGAGGAGGCCGGCTTGATCAGAGGGGCCATGTCCGGGACTGGGCTCCGCCGGGCTGGTTTTGGGAGGTGCTACCTTCCGGTGGGCGTAGGTTGGTGAGGAACCAGCCCGTCGTTGACCCGATCCTTGTTTGGTGGCGCTCGCGTGGGCCAGTGACGGTGCCGAGGCTTCCGGACACCGCGGAGGTGGTACGTCACCGTGTCAGCGAGGAGGACCAGCACGTCCGTCGCTACATGGTTGCGTTGGAGGGCAGGTTCGACAATACCTGGCAGGTTCTTCAGGGATCTCACTGGAGCTATGATCCTGTGATGGTTCCGTCCCTTTGGGTGTCCACCGCCCGCGCCGATACCCGTCGGGCGCTACTGTTCTAGCTGTACTAGCGATGCTATATGTATGATAGTATTCGAGGTGTATTAGTGATAATATTCGACGATGTACGGACGCATGGAGATGATGTAGTTTTGCTTATAATTGAATGCATCCTAATTTGAATACTACTTTATTTTGTGATTTGATTTTGCTTATTGAATGCTCAAAGTGGAAAACTACTCCGATCCTACTTTGAATGCTAAAATTGGAGAGCACTATGATTAGTTGATAGCTTATAGGGTTTTTGTTTTCGCAGAAATCTAGGAGCCCCCGGCCCCTCCATCATCCCCGCCGTCGTCCCCGTCACCGCCCCCTCCGACATCGAGGTGAGACCAGCCAAATCCTCTTTTAGAAAGATAATTAAACGATATTTCGGGTTGACTGTAAGTCTGTCGAGTCTCCACCATATATGAGAGGACGAAGAATCCCGACTGTTGTCGTGGGGGTAGCTTCTCCTTCGTTCCCGTGTGCTAGACAATTTGGTGTAATGCACTCGAGAACGAAAGGAGGAGCTACCATCACCGACGGTCGCAAATGGCAGAGAGGAATCAGTGAGGGAGAGTTCCACCATATATATATGAGAGGACGAAGAATCCCGACTGTTGTCGTGGGGGTCGCTTCTCCTTTGTTCCCGTGTGCTAGCTAGACATTTTGGTGTAATGCACACGGGGACAAAGGGAGGAGCGACCATCACCAACGGTCGAATGTATACACCACGTGAGCTGAGAGTTTTCAAGAAAAGACTGGACAAACCGATAGTCAACCCGTGATGAATAATAATGATCTAACTTAGGTTTTTTAGTACATATATTTAATTGTAGATGTTTAATATTTGAATTATGAACATAGGAAATGTCGTACTCGGACGACGAAAGTCTCCCGGGGGAGTGCGACTGGTGCCACGACGACCGAGGTCAGTGCGACAGGCCTCACCTGGACGAAGATCGGCGCTTCAGTATTAAGCTGGAGGAGATGTTCGATGTTGAAACGGTACGCAACGATGACAAGTGTTATTTTTCGTAATTAAGCACGACTTCAACTATTTCGACGTGTACTTTTCATCTTTTACAATTCGGCTAGCTTATCCCATGCCATGCAAGACGCTACGTCTTGGAGAGGATGGGTTTTGAAGACCATGAAAGTATGGAAACAAAGAAAATTCACCTAAGGACCCATCATGATATAGATTTTGAAGTAAAGTTGTATAATTCTGAGAGCGTAACCCATTTTGGTTGCAAAAATTGGGAAGCATTTTGCAAGATGTATGGTATTGATGCGGGTATGCTTGTCACCATGGATCTTGGTGATCCTGACATCGAGCAAGACAATATGGACATTTGGGTCCTTGTTGATACGCCTCCAATTCTACCGCTATGTGAGTTTCTCAAACACAGTTATTAGCTAATTTATATTGTTCATTTCAAAATAGTTGACAGCTTATTTTCATTGACAGCTTATTTTGATTTTTCAAACAATGTGTGGAACATGGTAGACAGAACCTACTACACCGATGGCTCTGAGTTAACTTATAAGGAGAAAACTCATCTGGTCGGATTTTGTACTGATATTGAGAATTACAATATCTACAATCAAACTCCTCAACATTATGGTCCTCAATACGTGCCACTAGTGCACGTGTTGAACTACGGTAACTACCATGGAGATACCCTGGTAAGATTTCTTACTATTACGACATCCGTGCATATTTTGCATAGTTCTAAAACTAGTACATTATCATTGCTAACTATGAAGTTATTACTATGTTTTTCAACAGATAATCCCAGAGGATTGTGTGCCTCATTTGATGTATCAGAATGGTAGGCTTGATGTTTTGAATATACAACCAGGTCATCCTACGAATCTCAACTGTCCATACCGGATTTCTAAAAGAAGTGGAGACATGCAAATCAAAGAATGAAAAAAAATGTATGGACAGTCACAAGCAGGTTCTTGGAAGCAAAAGAAAGCGAGGCGCAAGAATTGGAGACAGGATGATCTCCATTCTCCATAATGGAGAGTCAGGGTCTATATTGTTTTATGCTATTTTACCTTAAAGAGGGTATTTCGGTCCTACCTAATACTGATGATCATGTGCTAAGAACAATTAAGTAGGGTTGGTTCGATGACTGTGAGGATGATGATCGTATGACTTGTTATTAATAACGAGTAGAAGTTGTATGATGATGATTAGTAGGACTTGTCATTATATATGATGATGCATGATGCGCGCATGAAGAGTTATTATATATCAGCGGGCGGGTGAAATGAACATGGATTGGATTGAGAAGTGAAGGCAACATGCATGTGGTGCGTGTCGAAAGTAGTACAATCCAAACTTGATCAAGTCCGGATTAGTATTACTTTCGACATGCACCACATGTTGCCTTCACTTCAATCTAAGCCATGTTTAGGCATAGCAGTACGTAGCGTTGGTAAACCAAGCACGGAGATATAAGAGAGGACACTTCTCTTTAATAGCTACCTAATAACAACCTAAATTAACCCCCCAAAACCCCCACCCCCCCCCCCCCTTAAAAAAACAAAAACCTCAGCTCCCGCCAGGTGCTGACGCGTGGATGCCTATTGGTCCCGGTTGGTGGCACCAACCGGGACCAAAGGCCCTCCTGCCTGGGCTCCCCGCACCGGCCACGTGGACGGCCTTTAGTCCCGGTTCGTGTAAGAACCGGGACTAAAGGGCTAGGCATTAGTAACGACCCTTTAGTCCCAGTTCCAGAACCGGGACTAAAGGCCCTTATGAACCGGGGTAAAAGCCCCCTTTTCCTACTAGTGTTGCACAGCTTTGAAGGGACCCGACCATGTCCGGACCCTCCCATCACTACAAGAGAATTAAGATACTGTGACGAAAATCCTCGTGACGGTGGTGGACAACGTCACACAAATACCTAATGTGTGATGTTTTGTAGTTGGCGTCACCGATCACCATGAATCGGTGACGGTTAACGTCACAAAATCGCCTCGGCGGTTGAGTGCCACCGGTCTGCCAATTTCTATGACGGGTTAGTAATTTCCCCGATGAATCAACTAGAGTCACCGAATATTACGAATGTGTGCAATGATACTTTTTTTGTTATGTAATGTGTTCCGGTGGGACCCGCCATAGTTGCTTCACTGGTTATTGAGAGGTAGGACCTGCATACCATTGTTGGCAGTAGGACCCACCATACTGTTTTTTCATAGTCAACTGAGCATTGTAATTATTTTGTTCCATCGCCCGGGGAAAACCTTATTTTGTTCCATCTAATATAAAGACAAAGTGGCCAGGTAAGAAAATCTTGATCCATGCATTCGTGAGTTGATGTTAGTTCGTTCTATCACAAAAATAAAAATAAAAATATTTTGTAAGTTAACAAGAAAAAGTTTGGTAGAGGGAGTTTGAACCCCGGGACCATTATGGTCTCCCTCTAACGACGTTGCCAATAGGCTAGAGTTTAGAGAGTACTAATCTAAGTTGTGCTAAAATATATATAAGGAACCCGCAAAAAAATAAAATTATATGGTCGTGGACTATATCGATCGGTTCCTCTGTTCTAGCTGGCGCCAGACACGGTTCAGTTCCCGCTAGCAGCTGTTCTAACATTGTTTCTTTTTGAGCAGCAGCTGTTCGTAACTTCGTATGTGACGGGCGTACCATAGGTCCATATAGCCCATAGCGCAGCAAGCCCAGCAAAACGTTCTTTCCTTAATTTTCTATACGTGGGCGAAGGCCTGAAGCTAGCTCAACTGGGCATATAAGCAGCGACCTTTTTTTTCCTTCGTCCACCTTCTCCTCCCAGAGCGAAACCCTATCTATCTGATCTCGTTTTCTTTCGCTCGTGTGGCGGCGGCGATAGATCGGAGGAAACCAAGCGCGACGACGGCGGCAGGAGTAGCTGCTCTCCGCCCTCTCCCGTAGGGTACCTTGAGGGCCCCCTTCCGCGGAAGCTGCCTGTGGCGTCGGGGCTCTCCATGGCGCGCAGCGGTGGACCTAGCGTGCGCCGCGGCCGGACCAGCCTGGTCGCGCGGCGGTGGCCCGACCTGTCTGCGTGACGTGAGTTCTCAGTGTGAGTGCCTGCATGCGTGCGTCTCCGATCCATCTCGTGTGATTGAAAGGACTGAACTCTCACTTGGTGGTTCCACTCGTCCATACGCTTCTCAATTCCATCGGAGCAAATGAGGGAGAGGAAGAGTCATGGTGATGTGGGTACTGGCATGGCTTCCTTGAGCGGAACACCGGATTAGCCTATGACACCCACCTCATCTCCTTCGTCAGGGACTACCGCCACAGAGTATGATGATTAACTAATGAGTCGGGCCATAGTTGTCTGACCTTCTGCAGAACATCGCATCGACCCTCTGTTTTTCTTCTTTTTGGGTTATGTCCATCAGATTGACATGGATCATAGACCACAGGGGCAAGGGGGAGTTCCGCAGGAGGACCGTGAAGCTCGACCAGCAACCTATGTTAACTAACATCTGTACAACGCTAAACTCTCTGCTCCCAGTTTAGATGAACCACTTCGTGCGGAGATTGTTTCAGATATCAGTTTTGTTCTGTTACTCCATGTTAGTGATTTCTTATTGGTCAATCATGAGATGCTTACATAGTACTTCCCCAGTATTTGCTAGGTTAGATAGTATGGAAGCTAGTTTATACATGTTACTAAGTTGAAAATTGTAAACTGAATTGTACCTGTTCCGATTTATCTTTTAGATAAATTATTATGAGAACCTAGATAGTACATGTGAAATGAGTTAGTAATTAAATAGTTAGCTGCAGTAAAATATTTTCATTATGCTGATGCTCCCACAATATTGTTGTTATTTTTGAGGAAGTGTGAATAATTTCGCAACTGAATTGTTGTTGAACTGCAGTGGGACTTTTATGAGAAATTCGACATGATTTTGGCAAATTACTAATGGAGAACTAACTTACTAAACTCATTTGTGGAAATCTGAAGTGTTACTGACTATATGTTAATGCAGATTACTATCCAAGCAAGCAGATACTACAACTAAAGATCAAAGTCTAGACGCGCTTTTTATTCCGCCTATGACCATAGCATAATTGTAAGTAATTTATTTTCAGATGGAAGTGTCTTATTGATCACACTTCCAGTCAATGTGTCCCCGTCAAACTAATAATTCAATGTGTCCCATGGACAATAGCTGAGCTATGCTAAAGTTGTTCATGCTTTTTGTCAAATATTCCCCTTTTTTGTGCCATTTTAATTTGTGAAGGAGTGCCTGCTACAAATGCAAATTTGTTTCTCTCGGGATTTCAAACATTAAGTTGAGCTATTATTTACGTGTGTCCTCTTAATTTCAATAGTTCTATTCTATTACTTTATGATGTATTGATAAGTGTTCGTTCCAATCTTATATCTCATATTACTTTTTATGCTCACAAAAACATGTTTAGTTCTGTTCATATCACTTATTAGGGAAGTACTAACATGTCTTGTTTTTTTTAAGATTCCAACCTACAGCTCCGAGTTATAACATGCATGTTGTTCTTTGTTGTAAAGGTAGATGGTTTTCTGTAACTCAATTCATACTGCTATATTTATGTCTTTGTTTCAAATAGGCTAATTCAGAAGTCATTTTTCAAGAAGTTGATATGGATAAAGGAAGATCAGAACAACTCTAGCCGCCTTCAAGAAGAGAAGAGGCATCCAACAAAGGCTCCAAGTTTTGATGAAGGTGTGAGCTAAGAGTCACACCAACAAAGTCTCTATTGATGTCACCCAAAATTAAAAGATGTTGTATTGGATGATTATGTAGCTTGGGTTATTTTGGATGGGGCATGTAAGTGTGATGTGTAATATGCATGCTGTTTTAGAGACCCTGGCTTGTAATGTGCTGTGAAAAATGGTCAAGGGAAAGATGGGCATAAAAATACCACAAGCCCACAATACATTTTGAACCAGACCAAACAAAAATAAAAATAGAGGAAAAAATTACAAATAAAATAGTTCTTAAAAAAGCTAGTAGGAAATGACAACGTCTCCATAAAAATGGGTGGGCTCGATTAGCCACTATTGGGTAGCAAATTGGCTATGGCCCATCAAAAAATTAGATACACAAATAGAAAATAAGCTGAATTATTGGGCTTAGCCCATTTGGAAACCCAGTGAGCATTAGCCCGCCAAATATCTAGTGACGACAACTACGTCACCGAAGGTCCCATATCCGATGACGTTTTTTGTGCGCCGCGTCACAAGGAATAATCTGTGACGGGGATTCCGTGACGATGCTGGTGACGCGTGAAAAATGTCACACGTGAGTATTTTGTGACGTTTTTAGCTATTACATGACATTTTTTAGCCCGTCATAGTAGGTCTGATCTCTTGTAGTGCATTCGGGCCCCAAAGCCTCACGGACAAAGCCCCAAAGAAACAGTCTTGCCAGGCACGAGAATAAGATGTGTGCCCCCATTTCCGGGACCACATAGAGGGGGCACATCCTATCCCCAAGGTCGTGTTGCTTGATCATATATCTCCGCTGGACGAGTGCATGGAGGTGGTGTTTTTTGCCACCATGGGGCGTCGACGGCTAACCCAGGATGGTGTGGATCTTATTTTTCAAGATGGGTTAGCGGTACGATGGTGGCGGCGGCTTTTGAAGCGTGTGCAGGCAGTGTATGCTTTCGCTCTGCTGCACTGGGTGTTTGCTCCTGGTACGTTATGCGGACGGATCGGCGGTGACCCCGACTCTAGATGGTGAGGCGTGAGGGCATTCCCCATTGTCGAGTTTGTAGATGTGATTGATGGCTTCAGGTTGTTTGATGTATGTTCTTGTCCGACCTTCGTTGAATAATTAATAACATGGCTGCATGCATTGCTCGATGCAGTAGCCGGGGCTTGCTCCCCTTTTCGAAAAAAGATGAGAGACGATCCCATAACAGTTGCCAAACAAAGATTTTGAGGTCCGGGTTTTGCCTTGTTATTCCTTAATCAATCGTGTGGTCATTTTTTTCTCGATTGCCCCTTAATCAATTATGTGGTGTGTGGGTCTTTGCCGGTTTTCCTCAATTAACCGTGCATTTTATCGGGTTTTTGCCCGATTATCCCTAATTAACCTGGTAGTTCTCTTATTTTTAATGAAATGCTGGAACCCCTGCCCCTCTTGAGGTGTTCTAAAAAAAGTAAATCGACTACATTTTAGAGAAAAGTAGGTGACTGCATTTAGCAAAACTGTAATTTAATATCACCCAAAATAATAGTTAGATTAATATATTAGATTTATTCAGTTGTAAAACAACGTGAATATCTTAGGCCGGCTATCATTAATTGACTTAGAGACTTAGGTATATTTACGTATCTTACTTTTTAATGTATGTTGAATGTCTTAACATGATTATAGCATGATAGAAGTTGCGTACCTCAATGTCTTCATATTGAAGTCCATGAACTCTGACTGGTTGGATGACATATCATCACTTTGCAGCAAGTTTTTGTTTGGAAACTCAAGATGTTGTTGGAAAAAATATGATTTTTAGTTGGTACCTGTGTCGAGGCATGTGTTAACTAAAGACAACCTGAACAAGCATCAGTTAATGGAAGTAAGAAGTATGTGCTTTTCTGCGACGGCGAGGAAACAAGGATCAACATTTGTTACTTCCATGTCTATTTAAGTGATGTGGAAGGTAGTGCTGGTGGCTTGTAACCTACCACCTCCAACTACCATTCCATGTACGTTGGGGAATTGGTAGTCAGGGGCTAGTAAAACATCTTAAAGCCGGCATCCAGTGGGAGTATGTGCTTTATGTTAGACTACATATGAAAATATTCTAATGTTATTGTACATTTGTTAAAATGCTTGATCTTTTTTTAAAATGGCATTCAATTTTTTTTAAATAAAAATAATAATTTCATTTACATAAATATTGTTTAAAATACATTTTTTAGTTTAAAAAAAGTACGGGAAAGCAAAATAAAACTAACCTAAAACTTAAAAAGCTAGAAAACCAAAAACCAAAAAATGAAAAATCCGGGAAACTGAAAAATAAAAATCACTAAAATGGCGCCTGTAGTACTCGGTTAACCCACTTAGTTACTTAGCACACACGACGCAGAACTGGGCTGACCCATGGACGCTCCAGCCTATGCGTTTCCTCGACACTTTGTCGCGCAGAGCAGCGAATATGGCCTCTCTTGTTGCCATAGTGGTAAATACGCAAGGCGTTGCCTTACTAATTTGATGACGGGCCGGCAACATAGAGGAGAGCCCGCTTTTATCTTTGCATCTTCTATGAAATTTTCATTTTTGCTGTATTCATTTTTCCTTTTTCTATATTATTATTTGTTACTTTCTAATAATTTTTCCCGCCTTTTTTCCTCGTTCTTTCGGTTCGGGGAGTAAACTATTTTTATTATATGATCATATATCGTAACACACAAGAACATTTTTTGTCAAATGTATGAACATTAAGAAACAAATGCATGGACATCACGGACATTTTTCTAGAACGTAGCGGACAGTTTTTTTTCAAATATAGGAACAACTTTTCTAGATAAAATATTAATTTTATACGGACAAAACTGTCTATTTAACTATATATTTTTAGAAAATGTTAGTTTTTAAACACGAATATTAAACAATTTGTTTTAGCGGGCTGCAATGTAGCTGCTGGTCGGAATATAAACATTTTTTTCTATGGGTTACTTTTCCTTTTGCTTTTTCATTTTTTTACCATTTATGGTTTCAGTTTTTTTTGTGTTGGGGTGGGGGTGGGGGTGGGGGGGGGGGGGGGAGGGGGTACGCTAACAATTTCTCAAGTGCATGATCCTGCATGGACATTTCTAGAAATGATATAATTTTTTTAAAATGTACAAGTTTTTTGCATGTAAGAACTTCTTTAAAATACATGATTTTCAATATACAAAAACTATTTTTAATACGAGATGAACATTTTCTTCTTCAAAAATTGGGTTTCCAATATATATGTCCAAAAAATTTCTCCAAATAAAATTTCAATTAAATAAAATATATGTTTGGAATAATATAATTTCAAACAAAAATTACATAAAATTATGGGGCCAACCTTTATCGCTAACCCTGTAACCTATCGAGGCCATTCATACAACTCAGACCATAATAGTACTAATGCTCTTTGGTTACATTCGATATGCAATATTTTGAAATAATTTCAAAAAAAGTCAAAAAATCTCTAAACTTTTTATGAATAAACTTGAATTTATATTGCACTACTTTAGAAGTTTTTGCAAAGGGAAAAATCCCGTTGACTCCAGGGAAGAATAAAATAAAATTTATTGCTATATAGAAGGCACTATTTACACATATTTGACCATAAATTTTGTTTTGTAGGCCAAATTCAATGGTTTTTTCTTGTGAATTATTTTAGAGTACAATACAAGGTCAAGTTTATTTCAAAAACATTTTCAGACATTTTTGAATATTTATTTAATTACTATTTTCTGCATATATGGTGTATATACACCTAGGAACCAAACGTTCCTGTCATGGTTTTCGTGGGAAATATACTTGTAGAGGTGCCAAATAGAGTCCTTGCAGCATGACATGAAGTATCTGCTATTGAGCTCAAATACTCCCTTATGAATAGTAAAATTGAAACAAATGTTGTAAAAATCTGATTTTTTTTATGACAATATACATTGATGAGTCGTTTATGTATGTACAAGTTTTGGTGTGAAGGAAAAAATTCCTAAATTATCTAAAAAACAAAAATGATGCTCCAAAAAGACTATTTTTCAAAGCATTTTAGAGCAATGATTTTGTTTGTTTGCCCAGAGTACTAGGAATGTTCTTTCTTCACAAAAATTTGCACGTATGTACAAAATTCAGCAATGTTCGTTACCAATCAATTTCTTTTTTTCTTTTGCTTTTTTTAATTTTAATTTGAGGGTGTATTTGTGCTCGAGCAGAATGGTACTTTGAGGTTTAAGCAGTGGTACAGTTTCTAAAAATGAAGTTGTAACTTGCAAATATAAAATTACTCGATAACTCAAAGAGAAAATAGTGTGGTCAAATTTACGTACGCACATAGCAGTTATTATGGTTATGGACGGGATTAACTTCCGAACAGTTGGAAGATTACGAAATATTCGAACACTCTTTTTCTTTCTAGCTAATCACATACCTAATTCCCTTTTTGCTACTAGCTAATTCTGTTCATGACGGAGGAACATCACTCAACCGTGTTGACTTATGATTCCATGCATGCATGCAAACTAAAGACAAAACAAATGATGTCAGCAAATGATTCTTCCTATTTTGAAACGTTAAAATGTTTTGTAACTCAAACCATCGCTCCGATTCAAAATTCGTTTCCAAATAAAAAAATTATCGCGACGAGATCATCGAAATTAAATTCCATGTTGGTATGTTTCGTCACCTTTTTTCAGTTCAAAAGTTACCACATCTGAACTACATAAATTATCACGCCTATAGTTACCGGGGCATGTTTACACTAAAGTTACCAGGGTATGTTTTAACTGCTTTTTTTGTCCAGGTCAAAATTTACCATGGTAGTTGTAAGTAAATATCAGGTCTGCAATTACCATCGTCTACCATCGGTGTCGTGTCTGAACCATGAGGTGAGGTCCATGTGCCGACACAACATGGCCCATTTATAAAATAGAACTTCATGGGTCGTGCCTGGCTTGACCCGTTTAGGCGTGTTCCGGGCCATGCAGTGCCCAGGCTGGGCCGTTGACCATAAGGATGGAAATGGGTAGGGTATGGGACGGGTAGAGTAATACCATACTCATACTCGTATAGTCAATGGGTACAAAATTCCACACATATCCATACCCACGTCTACGAAACTTTACCAGTACCCATACCCGATGGGTACCCATACCTATTGGGTGCCCAACAGGTAGATCAAACAATACACAAGTTATTTGCAATTTTACAATCATAATAGATAGATGAGTACTGTCAGTTATATGCCGAAGCGGAGCGGTCGGGAAGTACTGTCAGTGATAAAAGGATGAAAGAACGACGAGCTGGGAAAAAAATTGCCCAGCTCGGCGAACAAGCGAACCAATCGTGCCCCCCGCTCAAGGTGTCAAAAGACATCGTCGCTAATGATCCGGGTATGGTGCCCGGTTATAGCAATCTTGGAGATTACCTGCCCGACGTACATTATGAAATTATGGAGGTGGACGAACACAAATACCATTACGGGAAGCCTCTCGTCAAAGATGTCAGATCTCTAAGCACGATGATGCGAAGACTACATGATTGGTACATGAAAACCTGCAGAGAGTCTGATGGGATGAGTACTTTGACGCTGAGAGTTAAACTGGAGCATGACCTCGTTGGAATTGAACTGCTGAATGTTCCATTTGAGGATTTCTTCCAGTTTTACAATCTAAAGTCCCTCGATAAAACAACGATCACTTGCTACTGTCTGTAAGTAGTACTACTTCTGTCATTAAGTCTCTCTATATAGGTCAGCTCTTTCATTGCATGTATTTATACTTATCCTCACTATATTATGCAGATTGAAGATCGCCGAATTGAAGAAAAGACAAATCGGTGATATTGGGTTCATCAACACAAATCTCATAGATGCATATACGGTTGAAAAACATCCCAAAGAAGCCGAGGCCAACTTGCTACAATCGTTGGTATTAAATCAAAACAAAGATATAATACTCTTTCCTTACAACTTCAAGTGAGTGTTACTGTCTTGTGCATATTCGGTTTCCCTTATTAGTCCAGGTTATGGTAATGTAATTGATGACTTATGCATGCATGCGCAGCTTCCACTATATTCTCCTAGAGATTAAGCTTGAGCCGGGAGTAGTAACCGTCTTAGACTCGAGACGAAAAGATCCCCAGGACTATGCGAACATGACTCAAATGCTCCAGAAGTAAGTTAAATCGATCATTATCCACCATATCAGCAACTTTGTTCATTTCCTTATATCAAGTAATTGTTTTCTTTGTCTGGCAGGGTTTGGAGAAAATTCACCTCAAAAGCCCCGGGACTGCCGAACCAGCTGCAATTTAGACACCCGAAAGTAAGTACTATAGTAGCATGTTCCGCGCATCTCCTAGTGATTCAAGCGCTAGTTTGATCAATACCATTTAGCATGCTTGCTTATCAGTTTGATTGACCTCTATTTCTTGTAAAGTGGTTGTGGCAGCAACCCGGGAATAATTACTGTGTATACTACGTTTGCGAGTCCATCCGCTACCATACCTGTGAGCGGGGCTCCACTGAAGAACAATATGAAGTGCGTAAGCAATAATATTCACAATTTTATTTTATTACCATCATTTGTGTTGAGTTTCATTTATTCATATATATATGTATTGACCCCCTTCTTCAAATTAGATTAGATTTTTCGGAAGCGGGATCAACTCCTAGCAGAAGATCGTATGCGAGGAATTCAAGAGGAATTGGCGGCATTCTTCCTTGACCACGTGATCGCTGAAAACGGAGAATACTATGTGGACCCTGTGTTCCTACAATATAATTAGGAGATTGTATTGTAAGAGATAATTATTGTATATATGTAGCCGGTAGTGTCGGATAGATATACGAGAACTTGTTGTTCGACCAATATCTCGGAGAAGGAGAGGTGGTCGATATCACTTCTCTCTGTATGCATATGTTCATGACGATCTTCTGTTTCCTTCATTTGATTACTAGTTAGCGTGTCTACTCCTCTCCATACGTATATAGTACGTAGCATCGACGAAGCACGGAGATAAGAGAGGACACTTCTCTCTATTAATTAGCTAGCTAACACAATATATGAAACACCTAAATCAACCCCCCAAAACCCCAAAACCACCCCCTTTCAAAAAAAACCAAAAACCTCAGCTCCTGCCAGGTGCTGACGCGTGGATGCCTATTGGTCCCGGTTGGTGGCACCAACCGGGACCAAAGGCCCTCCTGCCTGGGCTCCCCGCACCGGCCACGTGGACGGCCTTTAGTCCCGGTTCGTGTAAGAACCGGGACTAAAGATCTAGGGCATTAGTAACAACCCTTTAGTCCCAGTTCCAGAACCGGGACTAAAGGCCCTTATGAACCGGGGTAAAAGCCCCTTTTCCTACTAGTGGTACATGACAATTATCTCAATTCAAATTGATAATTGATGACAACTTTAACATAGGTTAGCAAGCTCAGGACACAACTTTAACATAGGTACACTTGCGAATCACGGGTAAAGTTCACATGACAGTATAAACAGGTAGAGTATGTGTATATCCATGGGTAAAAGGCTATGCACGTGCCCTACCCATGACTTAAGGGGTAGTGTATAGGTACTACCCGCGGGTATATAATTATCCCCATACCCTGCCCATGCGGGTATGGTATCCATAGGTACCCATACCCATGGGTAAAATTGCCATCCTTAGTTGACCACCTATGATCAGTTCTATTGTGTGTAAAGTACCATGATGTTTACACAGAAGTTACCGATGGTATGGTATGTTATTCAACAACTTCTTTTGCACGGATCAAAATTACGGCGGTGTTTGTACGTGAGTTATCAGGTCTGTGGTTGAATATTACCATGTTATTTACACAAATTATTGAGATTATATTTTTTAAAAACCCAGTCAAAAGTAACTGTAGTGTTTGTACGTGAGTTATCAGCTATGTTCTATGTATATTAGCTTGCTAAGTTACCGGGGTGTATTTTTCAACAACTTTTATTCCGGGGTCAAAAAAAGTTACCGCTATTTCTAGTGAGTTATCAGCTCTGTTATGCATATCTTACCATGCTATTTGCACATAAGTTACAGGGAGACTTTTTCCCCTCCACCACCATATTATGAAGGTGCACACATGCCCGCCAGTTCATTCAATGACCATCACTACACATCATTTTCTTTATCAAAATGTTGTTTTGTTGGCGAGTAGAATAAATGGTTGCTATTTACACAAGAGTAACCAGGGTTAGGGGATGTTTTAAAAAAGGAAATCTGGGTAAAAAAGTTACCATGCTTGGGTGAAGTAAGTTATCATCTTGTTGGCGTATATTACCATGTTACTTGCACATGAGTTACCGGGGATATTTTTCAGTAACTTTTTACTGAATGGTGAGTTGGTTAGTCTTGCATGTACTGAACGATGAGGGCAAGAGATCGTTGCCTATCCCATGCCCACAATTTTTTGACTTAAGATGAAAAAACAAACTTTAAATGGCAGTACGCGATAATTAGGAGCCCAGTAATCATGCCGATTAAGATACGGGGGAATTAAATCATGCTAATTAAGAGTCAAAAGACTAAATCAGATCACTTAATAGATCCCGCAATCAAAATGCTGTTAATTAAGGAGACACAGAAACCAGAATTATGGAAGGCTCGCGCGAGACCGTGGCATCCGGATCGTTCGGATCTATAGCAAAAAATCACAACGGTCGGAAATTAGCTTTCTCGTAAACTCACATGGTTACTTCTCAACTATGAATAAAAAATACAGTACAACTTTAAAATCTGGCGCAAGCACTAGTGTTAGTGGTTGCCCATATGATCATTTGCCCTTACAAGTACTTATAACATGATGGTATATATTGTTACCCGTCATGAATTTCAGTTATTTTTTCCTGGAAACGAGAATGAGCCCCCGACATCAAACCATGCATTTCAGCATATATTGGTGTAGTTCCATCAGGGAGAATCGATGCAGCAATGGTCGCGGTCTCCACAGTAGCATTTACTCAGACCTTCTTTGTCACATAAAGCTTTGCATGAACCAACTGTGCAATTGATCTCGAAACATTCTGCCACCAATCTTGAAGTACCTGCGTCACGGCCAGTTGTGGTAGCCACAACCCATATTAGTATGTATACTATGCATATATTACCTGGGTTTACGCCAGCATCCCGAAGAGTGTGTGCAGATAGTAAACATAAATAATAAAAAATATAAAGGCACAGAAATGTATATACTCCTAACTATTATATTCCTCCCAGCAGCATGGCATGGCAAGAAAGTGGCCGATATGACAATAAGAGCAAGCAAATACATAGCCCTCGTATTGTTCTTCATAAGGGCCATCAGTAGTGCTTGGATATTGTTTTCACCTATTGTTGTTGTTGTTGTTGTAGTCGATATGTATCTGCCCAGCTATGTTCCTTCTCTTCCTAGTGTTTGTATAGCCCTATATGCATTTATGTTAATATATTGCTGGAATTGAATATACCCCTATATCTAGCTCGAATTCATTTATATTATTCCTATATATAGATATATTCATATTTCATACTATAACATAGTGTATATCTCCAGATAACGTGTCAAGGATCAATTAGATACCAATATTTGAGATATGAAATTTAATTAGTTTACTAAAACAGGGGAGTCTCACATCGCAGGATATACAATGTGGATGGCATTGTATCAATGATTTACGGATGGCACAATATGTTTCTCTTTGACTATCTAGTTAATTAGTAGGAGTGTTTAACAATATCATCTTTATGTTTCTATAATAATATATTTTTATTATTCGGGAAATAGTTAATTTCTCCCGGACCCAACTTAGCCTTATTTCACATCTAAATGGCAAATCTTCAATCAAGTCAAGTCAACAAAAGTACAAACCGCAGTTAACAAGTCAAAGGAAGAGAGAAGATAAATAAACAAAGTCAATTGGAGAAACACAATGCAAAGAGGCAAGATGACGATGGGATAAATGGGCTACTCTACGATGGACCATGCACCCATCTTTCTCCCTTAGTCCACCATGAACCAATAGAATAAGATCTTGCACACACTTCTCTCCGTGGGTAGCCTTGGTCATTTGTAAAGACCCCTAACCTATATAAACCTTCCCATGGCACATCTAACCACTCAACTCAATCTCACTTGAATAAAACTAAAGGGGTGATGTACGCCACCTCCAATGGACCTTGTAAAGGGTTGGGATGGGTGCCCAGACTAGAGAGGTACCTTGTAAGGCTCGGATTGACGAGATAAATATAGCGTCAATGTGACGACATTGCCTTTTGAGGTTCTTGTTATTAGAGTATATTCGGCCGGTTCAGTTTTTGGTAGTTTTGAATTGTAATCTATCTCTTCTATACTTGGACTCCAAGACTTTGTACTTGTATAAACAGCCCATTGCCGCATAGATCAATACACAATTATTATCAATCTTCATGGTATCAGACGCCTAGGTTTCCGCCCTCGGCATGGCCTCGCCGCCAACTGCTCCCTCGCCGCTGCCGCGGCGGCTCTTCACTATCACCGAGTTCCGCGCTGCCGGCGCTGCTCCTCTATCTTCTTCAACCTCTACCCAAAACCCTACCCCACCCCAACCACCTCAGCTCTCCCTCGCCGATACTATCGCCGATGTCTCACCTTTCATCCCGATAACCCTAGACCTCGCCGCCCACAACTTCTACCATTGGCGCCACCTCTTCCACGTCCACCTCAGCCACTGCGGTCTCCGCCATCACATCAATCCAGCCGCTCCCCCGCGGCTGACCGACCCTCGCTGGATCAAGGATGACCTCACCGTCATCCAATGGATATATACCTGCATCTCCACCGAGCTCTTCAACCTCGTCTCCAACGACGACGCCACCGCCGCTGAACTTTGGGCCTCTCTTCAGCAGCTCTTCCAGGACAACTCCGATGCGCGTGTTAACGCGCTACACATCGAGCTCCGCACCAGCATCCAAGGCGACTCTCCGGTCACCGTCTATTGCCAACGCATCAAGGCGATCGACGACGAACTCCGTGAGCTCGGTGATCACGTTGACGATCGGACCCTCATCAACGCTCTCCTCGTCGGCCTCGGGGAACAGTTCGGAAGCAGGTCGCCTTCATCCCTATGCTGCGACCTTACCCCTCCTTCATGGGGGTCCGCTCCATCTTGCAGCTCGAGGCACAAAACCAGGCGCGCAAGGCGACGCGTCCTCCCCAGGTGTTTCACGTCGCCCGACCCTCTGCACCATTGATACGTCTCCAACGTATCTATACTTTTTGATTGTTCCATGCTATATTATATTCTGTTTTGGATGTTTATTGGGCTTTATTATACACTTTTATATTATTTTTGGGACTAACCTATTAAGCGGAGGCCCAGCCCAAATTGTTGTTTTTTGCCCGTTTCAGTATTTCGCAGAAAAAGAATATCAAACGGAGTCCAAACGGAATGAAACCTTCGGGAACGTGATTTTCCGAACAAACGTGATCCAGAGGACTTGTAGTCTACGTAAAGCAATCAACGAGGAAGGCACGAGGTAGGGGGGCGCGCCCTCCACCCTGGTAGGGCCCACGTTGCTACACTGACGTACTTCTTCCTCCTATATATACCCGTATACCCTGAAAACATCAGAGACGGAGCCAAAACCCTATTTCCACCGCCGCAACCTTCTGTACCCGTGAGATCCCATCTTGGGGCCTTTTCCGGCGCTCCACCGGAGGGGGCATTGATCACGGAGGGCTTCTACATAAACAGCATAGCCTCTCCGATGATGTGTGAGTAGTTTACCTCAGACCTTCGGGTCCATAGTTATTAGTTAGATGGCTTCCTCTCTCTCTTTGGATCTCAATACAAAGTTCTCCTTGTCTCTCTTGGAGATCTATTCGATGTAATCTTCTTTTGCGGCGTGTTTGTCGAGATCCGATGAATTGTGGGTTTATGATCAAGATTATCTATGAACAATATTTGAATCTCCTCTGAATTCTTTTATGTATGATTGGTTATCTTTGCAAGTCTCTTCGAATTATCAGTTTGGTTTGGCCTATGAGATTGATCTTTCTTGCAATAGGAGAAGTGCTTAGCTTTGGGTTCAATCTTGCGGTGTCCTTTCCCAGTGATAGCAGGGGCAGCAAGGCACATATTGTATTGTTGCCATCGAGGATAAAAAGATGGGGTTTATATCATATTGCTTGAGTTTTTCCCTCTACATCATGTCATCTTTCTTAATGCATTACTCTGTTCTTATGACCTTAATACTCTAGATGCATGTTGGATATCGGTCGATGTGTGGAGTAATAGTAGTAGATGCAGGCAGGAGTCGGTCTACTTGTCGCGAACGTGATGCCTATATACATGATCATACCTAGATATTCTCATAACTATGCTCAATTCTATCAATTGCTCGATAGTAATTTGTTTACCCATCGCAATACTTATGCTATCTTGAGAGAAGCCACTAGTGAAACCTATGGCCCGCGGGTCTATTTTCCATCATATTAATCTTCCAACACTTTGCTATTTCTATTTTTGTTTATTTTACTTTGCATATTTATCATAAAAATCAGATCTCACTCTCGTAAGTGACCGTGAAGGGATTGATAACCCCTTTATCGCGTTGGTTGCGAGGTTCTTGTTTGTTTGTGTAGGTGCGTGGGACTCGCGCGTGGTCTCCTACTGGATTGATACCTTGGTTCTCAAAACTGAGGGAAATACTTATGCTACTTTGCTGCATCACCCTTTCCTTTTCAAGGGAAAACCAACGTAGTGCTCAAGAGGTAGCAACCATCTGCGCCACCTCCATCGCCTGCTCCACCGACGCCTACATCCTCGGCTCCTCCAGGATGGCGCCCGAGTCCTAACTATCGGGGCAAAGACCCCATCTACCGTCCGCCGTAGCCTCGACCTGCTGCTCCACCACCACCGGTGCGTCCTCCATCGGCCGCTGCTCCCGTGTCTTGGCACCCTCAGCAAGACCCCTGCACTGGTCTAGTTCAGGCGTGGCCCATGCCCTGGTCGGCGCCGTCTCCATACGACGGTCCTCCCGCGTACACCGGCACCTGGAGCCCGGGCCTTCGCCCTGCTACCGGTGCTCCGGCCTCCTTGGTCCGCGGCCGGCCACCGCCTCATGTCTACACTGCCACGACCTCTCCATCGCCAGCCGTCCAAGGATCACCTCATGGCTACCTGCCGGTCCCCTATGCGCCCTACGCCTACGACCCTACTTCACCCATGCCGTACGCGCACGCGCCTGCGCCCGGACCGCCAGCTCGTCCACCCCAGCCAGCCTGGGATCAAGCCGCCTTCATCGCTGCCATGAACAACTTTACACTCAATAACCAAGCTACGGATTGGATTTTCGATTCCGGTGCATCCTCGCATATGTATTCAAATATGGATATTCTGTCAGCTTGTTTTCCTTCCGCTTATTCTTCCATCACCATAGGCGACGGCTCCCTTGTTCCCGTCTCTTGCACCGGTCACTCTTCTATACAAACAGGTCATGCCAATTTTCAACTCCGCAATATTCTTGTTGTTCCTTCTTTAATCAAAAACCTTATTTATGTTTGCCAATTTACCATCGATAATCTTGTCATTCTAGCATTGGATCCCTTTGGTATATCTGTGAAGGATCTGAGAACGAGGACACTTCTCGCTCGCTACAATAGCACGGACGATCTCTATCCACTTCATGGCGCGCCTGCATCCTCTCCTCGCGCCATGCTGGCTTCAGTTGATCTGTGGCATCGTCGTCTCGGTCACCCTAATAATTCAACGCTGTCATCTCTACTACAAGAATTTTCTATTCCTAGCACTAGTGTGTCACATGATTCTTCTCTTTGTAAGGCATGCCAATGCGGCAAACATGTTCGGCTTCCTTTTGGAACATCATCTACTGTTAGCACTTTTCCTTTTGAGCTTTTACATTGTGATCTATGGACCTCTCCTATTCCTAGTGTCTCTGGATATAAATATTATCTTGTGATTTTAGATGATTATTCTCAGCTAAATCTGATGTACATCAACTTTTTCTCACCTTTCGCACCTATGTCCAATCACACTTTGGCCTACCTATCCGCTTTATCCAATGTGACAACGAGCGCAAGTTCGACAACGTCACCAACCGCACATTTTTCCTCTCCCATTGCATTCTTCTACACTTTTCTTGTCCCTATACCTCCTCTCAAAACGGGAAGGCCGAGCGATCTCTTCGTTCCATCAACAATATCCTACGCACTCTACTTATCCAAGCATCTCTTCCTCCCCGTATTTGGCTCGAAGCTCTGCGCACTGGTACCCTTCTTCTTAACATCCGCCCCACCAAAACGTGTCCTCGCTATACACCCTTTCAACCTCTTCTTCTATCTGATCCCGACTACCTTTCTCTTCGGGTATTTGGTTGCCTATGCTTTCCTTACATCACATCCATCACAACTCACAAACTAGCCCCACGATCTCTACCCTGCATTTATCTTGGCCTCTCCGACGATCACAAAGGGCATCGCTGTTTCGATCCCTCTTCCGGTCGTGTGTTTATCTCGAGACATGTCACCTTTGATGGGCATGTTTTTCCCTTTGCCGTTGCCACCACTGCCTCTTCCTCTCCCTCACCATCTTCCACTACCCATCCATCTTCTCTTCTTCGCATCATCTCGGCCGCGGAACCTTCCCCACCTGCCACCGCATCAAGCAGCACCACTACCACCCCGTCCACGGCCGATACTACACAAGCCAGTCCGCCTTCCACTCCTGTTACAGACAACCTTTCCCCTTCCTCATACCTCGACCCATCTTCAACACCTCCTTCTTCATCTCCTTCTCCTATAGCCCCTAGTCCGTCACCACCCATTCCTCCTCATGCTGTACCCATTCAAGCTCCCACCAACGATCATGTCATGTGTACTCGTGTCAAACGCGGTTTTCATCTCCCTACTCGCCGTCTTAATCTCACTGTGACACCCGGATAATTAAGCTACAGTAATTCCACGCTAATGATGCCATGTCACCTCGATTACTGTTGCTAATCACGCGTTAGTTCGAAACCGATTCAAATTCTAATTCAAAATCAAGCAAACAATAAAATTTTTCAAATATTAAAACTAAAATGTTCGGAGCGAGCCAAATAAATATAGGTAATTATGGTGGAGAAACCAAATTTATGTAAAGTGTTAAATGCACTAAATTAGTTAAAACAATGGCTAAAATAATAATCTAATAGCTTTTTATAAATTATAACAATATTAAACTAATTTACTTTGGGTCCAAACTAAGTTTGGCAGTGGCCTATATTAATGATACTAATTTGGGTGCTAAATTAGTATTTTATAAAACTAAAATAAATAAAGCTAGAAAGAAAACAGGAAATATAAAAAGAAAAAAAAAAAAGAAAAGAGGCCCACCCCCCCCCCCCCCCCAATTGGGCCTCCTGGCCCAGCCGAGCAGGCCGGCCCAGTCGGCTCCCCCCTGCTTAACCCCCACCGTAACCTAACCCCCATCCCATGATCCCCACTCCCCCCACGTTCGCTCCCCTTCCCGGTCCGATCTGGATCGGGAGCTCGATCCATGCCTACGCCCGCCGCTCGACCCCGTCGCCCTCGACCGCCGTCACAGGACCGCCTCGACCTCCTCTTCCTCCCCGACGAGTCACCCGAGCAGGAGCGCCTCTGCATCGAGCTCCTCGGCGTCTTCTTCAACCTTCGGCCACCCGCGCGCCGTCGCCGATTTCGTCGCCGTCGAGCCTGCCCCGAGCCCGCTTTGCACCTCTACAGGCTCAACGTGAGCCCCCGCTTCCTCCCCTCTCTCTCTCTCGTCGCCGTTCGCTAGCTGTACGCACCGCCCCCAACTTGCCCGAGCTGGCGTTCGTCCCGGTCATCGCGCCTCTGTACCCCGCGCTCACCTTCGACCATGAACGCACTGGACTCCCCTGCCCGTGCCCGTCCGCGCTCCCGCGCGCCCTTGGTCACCCCGTTCCTGCCTAGGCCGCGCCCGCTTCGCCCGCCAGCGCCTGTGCCTACACCTTGCTCGCCTCCCGCCATCGCTTCTGTTGCTCACCGCCCGCACGCGCCCCGCCGCCTCCGGCCACCATCACCGCTGCGCCGCTGCTTCCTTACTCCGCTCACCACGCCTGCGCGTCGCCGCGGCCGTGCCCTCACGCTGGCGTGGTCGCCGAAGCCCCACCACTGCCGCGCCGCCACTCCTGCTGCACGCTGCTTGCCGCGGCTCGCCCGCCAGCTGCCATGGCCGCTTCTGCTTGCTGCGTCCACGCGCCCGCGACGCTTGCCCGCATAGCCGCCGCCCTCCCGTTCGTCGCTCCGGTAGGCTGGCCGTGCTCCGGTAGGCTGGCCCACGCCCGGAACCGCTGACCAGCGCCCACTATGGCCCCTGGCCACAGACACGCGGGCCCGCCCGTGTGTTTAAAAAAAGACAACGAAAAAGAATTAAAAATAAAATAAGTAAGTAAAAATAAAATAATTAATTAACTTGATTAAATTAAACTAATTAAACCTAAATAGTCTAATAACCAAGTTAGTCCAACTAATCTGTTAGGTTAGAAAATCAGAGAATGACAAGCAGGCCCCACCCCTGTTGACCAGTCCAACTTTGACTGGTCAACTGGGTCCCCTTGGCCCACATGTCAGCCCCTGGGTACATTTTTGTGTACACAGGGCTGGGTACCCCTAGCAATTTGATAATTATTTTCGAATTAAAATAATTTAGAAAATGATTTAAAACTTTAAAAATTAATATAAAATAATCCAAAACTCGGATGAAAATACTTTGTACATGAAAGTTGCTCAGAACGACGAGACGAATTCGAATACGCAGCCCGTTCATCAGACAAACATCCCTAGCTAGCATAGCAAACACAAAACTTTCCCCCTCCGGTTCATCTGTCCAAAAACGCGAAACACCGGGGATACTTTCCCGGATGTTTCCCCTCTTCGCCGGTATCACCTAGTACTGTGTTAGGGCACATCTAGCACCGTGCATTGCCATGTTATGCCTTGTGTTGCTTTGATTGCTCTATTATTTATTGTGTTCCCCCTCCGTTACTTCTTTCCGGTAGACCCCGAGACTGCCGGCGACCCCCAGTTCGACTACGGTGTTGATGACCCCTCCTTCTCAGCTGAGCTTCCAGGCAAGCCCCCCCTTGATCACCAGATATCGCCTATTCTTCTCTATACTGCTTGCATTAGAGTAGTGTAGCATGTTACTGCTTTCGGTTAATCCTATTCTGCTCCATAGCCTGTCATTGTTGCTACAGTTATGGGCACTCGATGTCGTGGTATCAGCCGAAGCCTTCGTGACGTCAGCGACTGAGCGGCGCGCGCCGGATTCGAACGTAAGCCTGCTCTTGTATTAAGGGGGCTAGTTCTGCTTCGGCCGCCCTCGCAACATGCAGGTGTGCTGACCTCTTGTAATGGGCGATGGGCCCAGACCCCTGCGCCATAGGATTTAGACCGCCGTGCTGACCTCTCTGTTGTGCCTAGGTAGGGCTGCGACATGTTGATCTTCCGAGGCCGGGCATGACCCAGGAAAGTGTGTCCGGCCAAATGGGATCGAGCGTGTTGGGTTATGTGGTGCACCCCTGCAGGGAAGTTGATCTATTCGAATAGTCGTGTCCCTCGGTAAAAGGACGACCCGGAGTCTTACCTTGACCATATGACAACTAGAACCGGATACTTAATAAAACACACCCTTCCAAGTGCTAGATACAACCCGGTGATCGCTCTCTAACAGGGCGACGAGGAGGGGATCGCCGGGTAGGATTATGCTATACGATGCTACTTGGTGAACTTACCTTCTACTCTCTTCTACATGCTACAAGATGGAGGCTGCTAGAAGCGTAGTCTTCGACAGGACTAGCTATCCCCCTCTTACTCTGGCATTCTGCAGTTCAGTCCACCGATATTGCCCCTTTACACAGATACCCATGCATATGTAGTGTAGATCCTTGCTTGCGAGTACTTTGGATGACTACTCACGATTGCTTTTCTCCCTCTTTTCCCCCTTTCCCTTCTACCTGGTTGTCACAACCAGATGCTGGAGCCCAGGAGCCAGACGCCACCGTCGACGACGACTCCTACTACACCGGAGGTGCCTAGTACTACGTGCAGGCCGCTGACGACGACCAGGAGTAGTTTAGGAGGATCCCAGGCAGGAGGCCTGCGCCTCTTTCGATCTGTATCCCAGTTTGTGCTAGCCTTCTTAAGGCAAACTTGTTTAACTTATGTCTGTACTCAGATATTGTTGCTTCCGCTGACTCGTCTATGATCGAGCACTTGTATTCGAGCCCTCGAGGCCCCTGGCTTGTATTATGATGCTTGTATGACTTATTTTACTTTTAGAGTTGTGTTGTGATATCTTCCCGTGAGTCCCTGATCTTGATCATACACGTTTGCGTGTATGATTAGTGTACGATTGAATTGGGGGCGTCACAAGTTGGTATCAGAGCCGACTGCCTATAGGAATCCCCCTTCCACACTCCTTGGCCGAAGTCGAGTCTAGACATTGCGAAACTTTTACTAACATGGCTGTGTGGCTTACGGGCCCACGTTGCCATTGGGTTGTATTAGGATCTTTTATTCCTCGTCTATACTCTGGGATTCTGACCTCTCTTGTATTCGGGTTAAATGATTTTCTAAAATCTAACTTTAGGTTCTCGAAAACACTTTCTCCCAGAGAGCCCTTCAGTCCAGATGATTGCTTGGCGCACCGTAGGGTTCCGAAGATACTCTCCGATGTTCTTCCGAGAACTTGTGCTCATCGGGTTTGCAACCCTAGCACCGAGACATCCCTATGGATAGCTACTTATACTTGCCACCCTTACCTTCATTCTCGATTACTCTTGTTACTACAAGATACCCTGAACTACTTCCCGCTATTCCGAGAATCCTTCGTGCTTGCTGCCTTGCAGCTCTTTTCTGCAGGATTACACCGACACATAAATTCTCACCCTTATCGAGGATTTCTTCATTCATAGTTGTTTTTGTGTCTCACTAAATTCTTCAGGATACTATTCGGTTTTCCGAAAATCCTTAGGAGCCTATTGCTCCTGAATTCCTTGCCTTCCGGTACTGTGGTTAATTCCATATTTCTAGCAATCTCCATTGACATCCTTTGTCACTATCATTTCAATCCCCTTGATTCATTATTTTGCGAATGCTCGCAATCCTCAATCAGATCATAGAATTCATCCTTTCGGCTCATATGTCATTTTAAACATGAGTTGGATCTCGACCAATCAAATTGCCATCGATTGTACCCCTAAGCCTACTCAACTTATCCATCCTTGAGTAGAGTGTTTGCTCCTGATCCCTTGATTTGGAAATCTTAATTCCTTTGCCTTTGAGCTTTGAATTAGTCAGTTGTTTCTATAATCCAAAGCCTTTGCTTTGTTTCGCCCTCTTATTGTGTGCTGATGCTCACATCAGCCCCGTAATGGACCGTCAGATCCTTTGTTGAAATTATCATACGACAGTGTCCTCCATATACAAAAACCTCTAGAAGCTCTTCTCTGATACATAATGCCATTGGTAAATCTTATTCTCTGATTTGGCCAACCATGCTCTGCTTTTGAGCTGGTGATATTTACTCTTGAGACTTGTGATATATGTTTCTAAGAAGCCCCTATGGATTGAACCAACGCCTTACCTAATCTATGTGAGCCCGAAAGACTTCACGGGCCATACTCATCTGGTTTTTCACCAGGTAAAACTTTCAACACTAATGCCATTATCAAAACAAGAAGTGAATGTAAGGTTGTGCTTTGGAGAAGTGGTAGTCGACCTTGAACTTTGAGTTCATGCCCATGGACCCGATGTGGAATTTATCATGGAAGCTTCTTGTATTAATAATGGTCCCCTTGTTATAAGTTCATCTTGTATCTATGTTGGTCCTTTGCAACCGTGGTTCCGACCATGATTGATCATCTTTGATCCTTTTCTCGGACAAGTTGAAGTACTTGCCTTCTGCAGGTCAATACACCACTTCAACCTTTATTCTGATATGCCTTCGAGTATTACCCTCGGCATCTCCAGAATATCACGGAACTACATAACTTCTTATGAGTTCATCAACTATTAATCCTTACTGATTCCAATTTTCCCCGGGGTTCTGAGTGGTAAATCACTCGAGGACACCGATAAGTGAATCGAGACCTCACTATGATTTAACAACTCTTAGTAATCTTTGTTGCTTACGATTTTTTACTCGATCATGACATTCTCGGTCGATTGTCTAAACCATCATCGTCATGCTGGAGCTTGACCATTCTACCTATGTCCTTCATCCCCGGGGCACAATCCCGACAGTGCTCTAAGCTTACATCGAACTTTCCGCATCATATTGTTTGTCTTGAGAGACAACTTCGAATTATGAGATGGCATCTTATCTATGGTTATAGTAACCTTTTGCTTCATCATTCCCTTGGTGTGATGTTGTCGCCGATCGATTACATCTTCTTGAAACCTCTCGATAAATGTGTCGTGATCATCGTCAACATTTTAACTTCTTCCGAGACGTACATTGAGTTCCTGATGAGAAATTCCATGCTTGCCCCCTCGATGATTTGTGTTAACATCGACAACATTATTGATCTCCCTCCCACCACAAGACTTGTTCTAGTTTTGCGTGGTACCTTGAGTTCCTTGCTATCCAACTTATGTTATGTTCTACCTTGGAGTATTACCATTTTTTATGTCAAAATTGTGGTGAGAATTTCACCACCTCTTAAGAATTCTTGATATAGTAATACTTCTCGCCATCTCCGTTCATATGTTTGTCCCCGTGTTGATTCGAACCGGGGTACCAACAAGTGAACAGTGCTGCTTGGATTCTGAACTTCTAGCAACCCTATTGCTTTGAAGTTGATGGTCGATAGTTCGTTCTTAGACTATTGGTTGTTGAACCACCATTCTAATGTTGATCATGCTACCTAAGCCCATCTTTTGTGTGCACCTTTCAACCAATGTTTACTTGTGTATGTTTTCCTTGAGCATACCTCATTATATCATTTGATCTGACAAATGTTATCTCCTTGTTCACATAAGTGTGGAAATCCATCTATTGAAAATCTCAATGAATTGTCGCTGAGTCAATCAGCCAACTCCTCACCTCTCCTAGATTTAATGATGAACTCTTGTGTTAGGACTCGCTTCCATAGTTCAATTCCTGAGAATCTTACAATGTCATCTCGACAATTTGTGTTGCACCTTTCTTCTCAGGCATTCTGAATCAGAGTTATCCTAACACCAATCAGAACTGAATCTTGGTCAGATATGATGGTTGGGACATTTTCCAAAAGCCGTAACATTGGACTTTGTATAACCCAGTAAGGTGATGTCATGCTTAGCACACCTGGCCGGAGAACCTATTGTTATAGTTTCCTATTTAGCAAGGTTAACCATTCTTCCATGAGGAAATCGTAAGACTTATTCTATATGTGGTTCCTGATGAATCTTTGTGTATCCAAGTTCGACCTTTGCTTGAAGACCATGTCAATGCTATCTCGAAGCATGTCTGTGGTACTCTGATTTTCAACAAGAACATTTGAAGCCCAATGCTAAATGTTTCTTGCTCAATTATCCAAACACTGTTGTATGGGTAATGTCATGAAAATTCTCTCCCCTACCTAAGGAGTTTTCTACATTATATCGTGTCATGGATATCATGCTCTGCTTGTCCTTGGGAAGGATATACCCTTGAAATATTTGTTTAAACACATTTTCCTTTCCATTGTCCTGTTTAATCTGATAACCATATTTTCCTTTCCATTGATTGATTTAACGTTGCTTGCGATCTATATGATCTAAGCAGTAATATTCTCCTGCTTATGTAAACATCTCGGTGTACAATTCTGTCAGCAAGACCCTGTTACTATTGTTGATGACATTCCGGTAGCCACCGTTGGACGAGAACTTTGCCTATTGGTCTGCCTCGTTCAACGAGCAGGAAAATGGTTCTCTTTGTCCCTCGCCCTTGGTACCGACGTTGTTGCTGACATAATCGACAGGCTACCCTCTGACATGCCTTGCTTGCATGATCACGCAAGACGTCTCCACCCTTCCAACTTTTAACCCACATGGTGGGCCCATAACCCACAGTTCCACAGGATCGAAACCTGACTCTCCTGTACAACCCTGTTTCTAATGGTTATTCCCCACGCTTGGCTTCGTATTTGATTCACGGGCCACCTTCCTAGTGCTCTATTCTGGTATCAGACGCAATACTTACTCTCGCTGCTCTGAACCCCTTTCTCACCCTGGTTCAGACTTCGAGCAACTATCTATCCGCTTGGAACCTCATATTGTACCTTCGTACCTTACTCTCGATGTATTTTATATGTTCAACTCGAGAGATAATCTTATGCTCATTCATGGGTTAACCCCAAATTGTTTCCTTCTAAGCATTCTGTCGTAGCCGAGCTGCCCCTTACCTATTCGTAAGTACATTGGAGTTCCCGAAGAAAAGGACGACTTCACCATGATGACCTGAAGCAGAGAAATGAAGACGTCAATGTAGTGGATCGACTTCTTCGAGAAGAGCAACCAGGACCGAGAAGGTCCGTTAGAATATCGTAACCAGACCTTTCCCCCTTACTCTACCTCTTAAATCTCGGGACGAGATTTCTTGTAGTGGAGGAGAATTGTGACGCCCGGATAATTAAGCTTTAGTAATTCCACGCTAATGATGCCATGTCACCTCGATTACTGTTGCTAATCTCGCGTTAGTTCGAAACCGATTCAAATTCTAATTCAAAATCAAGCAAACAATAAAAAATTTCAAATATAAAAACTAAAATGTTCGGAGCGAGCCAAATAAATCATAGATAATTATGGTGGAGAAACCTAATTTTTGTAAAGTGTTAAATGCACTAAATTAGTGAAAGCAGTGGCTAAAATAATTATGTAATAGCTTTTTATAAATTATAACAATATTAAACTAATTTACTTTGCGTCCAAACTAAGTTTGGCAGTGGCCTATATTAATGATACTAATTTGGGTGCTAAATTAGTATTTTATAAAACTAAAATAAATAAAGCTAGAAAGAAAACAGGAAATATAAAAAGAAAAAAACACAAAATAAAGAAAAGAGGCCTACCCCCCACTGGGCCTCCTGGCCCAGCCGGCTCCCCCCTGCTACCCCACCGTAACCTAACCCCCATCCCACGATCCCCACTCCCCCCCACGTTCGCTCCCCTTCCCGATCCGATCTGGATCGGGAGCTCGATCCATGCCGACGCCCGCCGCCCGCCGCTCGACCCCGTCGCCCTCGACCGCCGTCACAGGACCGCCTCAACCTCCTCTTCCTCCCCGACGAGTCATCGGAGCAGGAGCGCCTCTGCATCGAGCTCCTCGACGTCTTCTTCAACCTTCGGCCACCCGCGCGCCGTCGCCGATTTCGTCGCCGTCGAGCCTCCCCCAAGCCCGCTTTGCACCTCTACAGGCTCAACGTGAGCCCCCGCTTCCTCCCCTCTCTCTCTCGTCGCCGTTCGCTAGATGTACGCGCCGTCCCCAACTTGCCCGAGCTCGCGTTCGCCCTGGCCATCGCGCCTCTGTACCCTGCGCCCACCTTCGACCGTGAGCGCACTGGACTCCCCTGCCCGTGCCCGTCTGTGCTCCCGCGCGCCACTGATCGCCCCATTCCTGCCTAGGCCGCGCCCGCTTCGCCCGCCAGCGCCTGTGCCTGCCCCTTGCTCGCCTCCCGCCATCGCTTCTGTTGCTCACCGCCCGCACGCGCCCAGCCGCCTCCGGCCACCATCACCGCCGCGCTGCTGCTTCCTTGCTCCGCTCACCACTCCTGCGCGTCGCCACGGCCGTGCGCTCACGCTGGCGTGGTCGCCGAAGCCCCACCACTGCCGCACCGCCACTCCTGCTGCACGCTGCTTGCCGCGGCTCGCCCGCCTGCTACCGCTGGCCGCTTCTACTTGCTGCGTCCACACACCTGCGGCGCTTGCCCACATAGCCGCCGCGCCCGCGCCTGCCCACATAGCCGCCGCGCCCGCGCCTGCCCGGGTCCAGGCGACCCGGCGCCCGCGCCCGGAACCGCTGACCAGCGCCCGCTATGGCCCGTGGCCACAGACACGTGGGCCCGCCCCTGTGTTTTAAAAAAGACAACAAAAAAGAATTAAAAATAAAATAAGTAAGTAAAAATAAAATAATTAATTAACTTGATTAAATTAAACTAATTGAACCTAAATAGTCTAATAACCTAATTCGTCCAACTAATCTGTTAGGTTAGAAAACAGAGAATGACAAGCAGGCCCCACCCCTGTTGACCAGTCCAACTTTTACTGGTCAACTGGGTCCCCTTGGCCCACATGTCAGCCCCTGGGTACATTTTTGTGTACACAGGGCTGGGTACCCCTAGCAATTTGATAATTATTTTCGAATTAAAATAATTTAGAAAATGATTTAAAACTTTAAAAATTAATATAAAATAATTGTAACTCGGATGAAAATACTTTGTACTTGAAAGTTGCTCAGAACGACAAGACGAATCCGAATACGCAGCCCGTTCGTCCGTCACACATCCCTAGCATAGCAAACACACAACTTCCCCCCTCCGGTTCATTTGTCCGAAAACGCGAAACACCGGGGATACTTTCCCGGATGTTTCCCCTCTTCGCCGGTATCACCTAGTACTGTGTTAGGGCACATCTAGCACCGCGCATTGCCATGTTATGCCTTGTGTTGCTTTGATTGCTCTATTATTTATTGTGTTCCCCCTCCATTACGTCTTTCCGGTAGACCCCGAGACTTCCGGCGACCCCCAGTTCGACTACGGTGTTGATGACCCCTCCTTCTCAGCCGAGCTTCCAGGCAAGCCCCCCCCTTGATCACCAGATATCGCCTATTATTCTCTATACTCCTTGCATTAGAGTAGTGTAGCATGTTACTGCTTTCGGTTAATCCTATTCTGCCGCAGAGCCTGTCATTGTTGCTACAATTGCTACCCTTACCTGCTATCCTACTGCTTAGTATAGGATGCTAGTGTTCCATCAGTGGCCCTACACTCTTGTCCGTCTGCCATGCTATACTACCGGGCAGTGATCACTTCGGGAGGTGATCTCGGGCATATGTTATATACTTTATACTGTTACATTACTTATGATACTGTTCGGAGATGGGGGCTGAAGGGGCAGGTGGCTCCATCCCGGTAGAGGTGGGCCTGGGTTCCCGACGGCCCCCGACTGTTACTTTGTGGCGGAGCGACATGGCAGGTTGAGACCACCTAGGAGAGAGGTGGGCCTAGCCCTGGTTGGCATTCGCGGATACTTAACACGCTTAACGAGATCTTGGTATTTGATCTGAGTCTGGCCACTGGCCTATACGCACTAACCAACTACGCGGGAACAGTTATGGGTACTCGACGTCGTGGTATCAGCCGAAGCCTTCGTGACGTCAGCGACTGAGTGGCGCACGCCGGATTCGAACGTAAGCCTGCTCTTGTATTAAGGGGGCTAGTTCTGCTTCCGGCCGCCCTCGCAACGTGCAGGTGTGCAATGGGCGATGGGCCCAGACCCCTGCGCCATAGGATTTAGACCGGCATGTTGACCTCTCTATTGTGCCTAGGTAGGGCTGCGACGTGTTGATCTTCCGATGCCGGGCATGACCCAGGAAAGTGTGTCCGGCCAAATGGGATCGAGCGTGTTGGGTTATGTGGTGCACCCCTGCAGGGAAGTTGATCTATTCGAATAGCCGTGTCCCTCGGTAAAAGGACGACCCGAAGTTGTACCTTGACCTTATGACAACTAGAACCGGATACTTAATAAAACACACTCTTCCAAGTGCCAGATACAACCCGGTGATCGCTCTCTAACAGGGCGACGAGGAGGGGATCGCCGGGTAGGATTATGCTATACGATGCTACTTGGCGAACTAATCTTCTACGCTCTCTAACAGGACTAGCTACCCCCCTCTTATTCTGGCATTCTGCAGTTCAGTCCACCGATATTGCCCCTTTACACAGATACCCATGCATATGTAGTGTAGATCCTTGCTGGCGAGTACTTTGGATGAGTACTCACGATTGCTTTTTGCTACCTCTTGAGCACTGCGTTGGTTTTCCCTTGAAGAGGAAAGGGTGATGCAGCAAAGTAGCGTAAGTATTTCCCTCAGTTTTTGAGAACCAAGGTATCAATCCAGTAGGAGGCTACACGCAAGTCCCTCGCACCTACACAAACAAATAAATCCTCGCAACCAACGCGATAAGGGGTTGTCAATCCCTACACGGTCACTTACGAGAGTTAGATCTGATAGATATGATAGGATAATATTTTTGGTATTTTTGTGATAAAGATGCAAAGTAAAATAAACAAAATAAAAATGGCGCCAGAAATAGCTTGTTGTCGGGAGATTAATATGATGGAAAATAGACCCGGGGGCCATAGGTTTCACTAGTGGCTTCTCTTATGAGCATAAGTATTTTACGGTGGGTGAACAAATTACTTTTGAGCAATTGACAGAATTGAGCATAGCTATGAGAATATCTAGGTATGCTCATGTATATAGGCATCACGTCTGAGACAAGTAGACCGACTCCTGCCTGCATCTACTACTATTACTCCACACATCGACCGCTATCCAGCATGCATCTAGAGTAATAAGTTCATAAGAAAAGAGTAACGCTTTAAGCAAGATGACATGATGTAGAGGGATAAATTCATGCAATATGATAAAAACCCCATCTTTTTATCCTCGATGGCAACAATACAATACGTGCCTTTCTGCCCCGGTTGTCACTGGGAAAGGACACCACAAGATTGAACCCAAAGCTAAGCACTTCTCCCATTGCAAGAAAGATCAATCTAGTGGGCCAAACCAAACTGATAATTCGAAGAGATTTGCAAAGATAACCAATCATACATAAAAGAATTCAGAAGATTCAAATATTGTTCATAGATAAACTTGATCATAAACCCACAATTCATTGGTCTCAACAAACACACCGCAAAAGAAGATTACACCTAATAGATCTCCACAAGAGAGGGGGAGAACATTGTATTGAGATCCAAAAAGAGAGAAGAAGCCATCTATAGCTAATAACTATGGACCCGAAGGTCTGAGGTAAACTACTCACACTTCATCGGAGAGGCTATGGTGTTGACGTAGAAGCCCTCCGTGATCGATGCCCCCTCCGGTGGAGCTCCGGAATATGCCCCAAGATGGGATCTCGTGGGTACAGAAGGTTGCGGCGGTGGAATTAGGTTATTGGCTCCGTATCTGATCGTTTGGGGATACGTAGGTATAGATAGGAGGAAGGAGTACGTCGGTGGAGCAACATGGGGCCCACAAGGGTGGAGGGCGTGCGGGGGGGGGGGGGGGGGAGGCGCGCCCCGTACCTCGTGGCTTCCTGGAAGCTTCCTTGACATAGGGTCCAAGTCCCCTGGATCATGTTCGTTCCAAAAATCACGTTCCCGAAGGTTTCATTCCGTTTGGACTCCGTTTGATATTCTTTTTCTGCGAAACTCTGAAATAGGGAAAAAAAACAAGAATTCTGGGCTGGGCCTCCAGTTAATAGGTTAGTCCCAAAAATAATATAAAAGTGAATAATAAAGCCCAGTAATGTCCAAAATAGAAGATAATATAGCATGGAGATCTCAAAAATTATAGATACGTTGGAGACGTATCAAGCATCCCCAAGCTTAATTCCTGCTCGTCCTCGAGTAGGTAAATGATAAAAACAGAATTTTTGATGCGGAATGCTACTTGGCATAATTTCAATGTAATTCTTCTTAATTGTGGTATGAATATTCAGATCCGAAAGATTCAAGATAAAAGTTCAATATTGACATAGAAATAATAATACTTCAAGCATACTAACTAAGCAATTATGTCCTCTCAAAATAACATGGCCAAAGAAAGTTCATCCCTACAAAATCATATAGTTTAGTCATGCTCCATTTTCGTCACACAAGAATGTTCTCATCATGCACAACCCCGATGACAAGCCAAGCAATTGTTTCATACTTTAGTAATCTCAAACTTTATAAACCTTCGCGCAATACATGAGCGTGAGCCATGGATATAGCACTATGGCTGGAATAGAGTATAATGACGGGGGTTATGTGGAGAAGACAAAAAAGGAGAAAGTCTCACATCAACGAGGCTAATCAATGAGCTATGGAGATGCCCATCGATTGATGTTATTGCAAGGAGTAGGAATTTCCATGCAACGGATGCACTAGAGCTATAAATGTATGAAAGCTCAACAAAAGAAACTAAGTGGGTGTGCATCCAACTTGCTTGCTCACGAAGACCTAGGGCACTTGAGGAGGCCCATTGTTGGAATATACAAGCCAAGTTCTATAATGAAAAAATCCCACTAGTATATGAAAGTGACAAAACGAGATACTCTCTATCATGAAGATTATGGTGCTACTTTGAAGCACAAGTGTGGTAAAAGGATAGTAGCATTGTCCCTTTTTATTTCTCTCTTTTTTTGGGCCTTTTTTTATTTGGCCTTTCTCTTTTTTTTTGGGACAATTCTCTGTTAAATGATGATCATCACACTTCTATTTATTTACAACTCAATGATTACAATTCGATACTAGAACAAGGTATGACTCTATATGAATGCCACCAGCGGTGTACTGGGATATGCAATGAACCAAGAGTGACATGTATGAAAGAATTATGAATGGTGGCTTTGCCACAAATACTATGTCAACTACATGATCATGCTAAGCAATATGACAATGATGAACGTGTCATGATGAACGGAACGGTGGAAAGTTGCATGGCAATATATCTCGGAATGGCTATGGAAATGCCATAATAGGTAGGTATGGTGGCTGTTTTGAGGAAGATATAAGGAGGTTTATGTGTGAAAGAGCGTATCATATCACGGGGTTTGGATGCACCGGTAAAGTTTGCACCAACTCTCAATGTGAGAAAGGGCAATGCACGGTACCAAAGAGGCTAGCAATGATGGAAAGGTGAGAGTGCGTATAATCCATGGACTCAACATTAGTCATAAAGAACTCACGTACTTATTGCAAAAATCTACAAGTCATCAAAAACCAAGCACTACGCGCATGCTCCTAGGGGGATAGATTGGTAGGAGAAGACCATCGCTCGTCCCCGACTGCCACTCATAAGGAGGACAATCAAAGAACACCTCATGTTTCAAATTTGTTACATAACGTTTGCCATACGTGCATGCTACGGGACTTTCAAACTTCAACACAAGTATTTCTCAAATTCACAACTACTCAACTAGCACAACTTTAATATCACTACCTCCATATCTCAAAAGAATCATCAAGCATCAAACTTCTCTTAGTATTCAACACACTCATAAGAATGTTTTTACTAATCTTGAATACCTAGCATATTAGGATCATTTAAGCAAATTACCATGCTATTTAAGACTCCCAAAATAATCGAAGTGAAGCATGAGAGATCAATAGTTTCTATAAACAAATCCACCACCGTGCTCTAAAAGATATAAGTGAAGTACTAGAGCAAAACTATATAACTCAAAAGATATAAGTGAAGCACATAGAGTATTCTAATAATTTCCGAATCATGTGTGTCTCTCTCAAAAGGTGTGTACAGAAAAGATGATTGTTGTAAACTAAAAAGCAAAGAATCAAATCATACAAGACGCTCCAAGCAAAACACATATCATGTGGTGAATAAAAATATAGCTCCAAGTGAAGTTACCGATGGAAGTAGACGAAAGAGGGGATGCCTTCCGGGGCATCCCCAAGCTTTGGCTTTTTGGTGTCCTTAGATTATCTTCAGGGTGCCATGGGCATCCCCAAGCTTAGGCTCTTGCCACTCCTTGTTCCATAATCCATCAAATCTTTTACCCAAAACTTGAAAACTTCACAACACAAAACTTAACAGAAAATCTCGTGAGCTCCGTTAGCGAAATAAAACAAAAGACCACTTTAAGGTACTGTAATGAACTCATTCTTTATTTCTATTGGTGTTAAACCTACTGTATTTGAAATTCTCTATGGTTTATAAACTATTTTATTAGCCATAGATTCATCAAAATAAGCAAACAACACACAAAAAACAGAATCTGTCAAAAACAGAACAGTCTGTAGTAATCTGTAACTAACGCAAACTTCTGGAACTCCAAAAAATCAGAAAAAATAGAACGACCTAGACAATTTGTTTATTGATCAGAAGCAATTGGAATAAATATTTTATCACGTTCTGGTGATTTTTAACAATTATTTTCGTATACAGAAAGTTTCTGGAATTTTCTGCAAGATCAAATAACTATCATCCAAGAAGATCCTATAGGTTTAACTTGGCAAAAACACTAATTAAAACATAAAAAACATCTAACCAGAGGCTAGATCAAATATTTATTCCTAAACAGAAGCAAAAAGCAAAAAACTAAAAATAAAATTGGGTTGCCTCCCAACAAGCGCTATCGTTTAACGCCCCTAGCTAGGCATAAAAGCAAGGATAGATCTAGGTATTGCCATAATAATGGTACGGCAAGTCATGAAAACTTTTCTCATATTCTCTACGTTCATCAGCAAGTTTTCTTTGAGGCAAGCAAAAATAATCGAAAGGGCTAAATTTAATGGGACAAAAGTCCCCAAGATCAATCTTGGGAGGTATGGGTTCCTCCATTGGCCCTTTGTATTGCACAACCAATTCATCATTACAAGCATTCTTTTGGAAAAAAGTCACAAGCCTTCGTTCAAGAGAAAAACCTAATCCATTATTCTGAATAGCAAAATCATCATTAAGCTCGGAAATTCTATCAACTAGAACATCGGCTGGAACCTTTTTCCTAAGATTTTCATTATAAGCAACATGATCCAAAGATTGTAAACGCATCATGTCTTCTTGATTAAAAAGGATAGCTTTTATGGGAGGATGACTAGCATCTACCCTATAGTGCGCAAAGATTTCTCTAGCCTCTCTCATTATGAATCTAAACTCATGAGCCAAAAAGGTAGTGGCAGCACGCTTAACAGAAGAATGCTCAATATTAGAAAATTCTAGAAAAATTCTTTGTATGCAAGGATGCATATGAAGAAATTGCCTTTCAAGTTCAACTACAAGCAAAGATATTGCATCCTCAAGGCTACTAGTTTTATGAAGAATAGAGACACCCATAATGGGCAAAGCACCGGCACAAGTAAAGAAATCTTGAATAACTCCTTTCCCAATAATATTGCCACTACCGACTCGAAACTTTTTGCTGTGCAAGATAGTAGGTTCCTCAAGAGGATCATCGAAAGCATCAAAATTTCCCAGGTTGTTATTATTGCCTTCATTAGCGGTAACCTCCCCAGATTCAGACATGGCGAAAGAAAGACGGGCGAAAAGAGGCAAACGGAAAAGAGAGGGCGAATAAAACGGCAAGGGTGAAGTGGGGGAGAGGAAAACGAGAGGCAAATGGCAAATAATGTAATGCCGGAGATAAGGGTTTTTGATGGGTACTTGGTATGTTGACTTTTGCGTAGACCTCCCCGCCAACGGCGCCATAAATCCTTCTTGCTACCTCTTGAGAACTGCGTTGGTTTTCCCTTGAAGAGGAAAGGGCGATGCAGCAAAGTAGCGTAAGTATTTCCCTCAGTTTTTGAGAACCAAGGTATCAATCCAGTAGGAGGCTACACACAAGTCCCTCGCACCTACACAAACAAATAAATCCTCGCAACTAACGCGATAAGGGGTTGTCAATCCCTACACGGTCACTTACGAGAGTGAGATCTAGTAGATATGATAGGATAATTTTTTTGGTATTTTTGTGATAAAGATGCAAAGTAAAATAAACAAAATAAAAATTGCGCCAGAAATAGCTTGTTGTCGGGAGATTAATACGATGGAAAATAGACCCGGGGGCCATAGGTTTCACTAGTGGCTTCTCTTATGAGCATAAGTATTTTACGGTGGGTGAACAGATTACTGTTGAGCAATTGACAGAATTGAGCATAGTTATGAGAATATCTAGGTATGCTCATGTATATAGGCATCACGTCTGAGACAAGTAGACCGACTCCTGCCTGCATCTACTACTATTACTCCACACATCGACCGCTATCCAACATGCATCTAGAGTATTAAGTTCATAAGAAAAGACTAACGCTTTAAGCAAGATGACATGATGTAGAGGGATAAATTCATGCAATATGATAAAAACCCCATCTTGTTATCCTCGATGGTAACAATACAATACGTGCCTTGCTGCCCCTACTGTCACTGGGAAAGGACACCGCAAGATTGAACCCAAAGCTAAGCACTTCTCCCATTGCAAGAAAGATCAATCTAGTAGGCCAAGCCAAACTGATAATTCGAAGAGACTTGCAAAGATAACCAATCATACATAAAAGAATTCAGAAGATTCAAATATTGTTCAGAGATAAACTTGATCATAAACCCACAATTCATCGGTCTCAACAAACACACCGCAAAAGAAGATTACATCGAATAGATCTCCACTAGAGAGGGGGAGAACATTGTATTGAGATCCAAAAAGAGAGAAGAAGCCATCTAGCTAATAACTATGGACCCGAAGGTCTGAGGTAAACTACTCACACTTCATCGGAGAGGCTATGGTGTTGATGTAGTAGCCCTCCGTTATCGATGCCCCCTACGGCGGAGCTCCGGAACAGGCCCCAAGACGGGATCTCGTGGGTACAGAAGGTTGCGGCGGTGGAATTAGGTTTTTGGCTCCGTATCTGATCGTTTGGGGGTACGTATGTATATATAGGAGGAAGGAGTACGTCGGTGGAGCAACGTGGGGCCCAGAAGGGTGGAGGGCGCGCCTGGGGGGGCAGGGGTAGGTGCGCCCCCTACCTCGTGGCTTCCTAGAAGCTTCCTTGACGTAGGGTCCAAGTCTTCTAGATCATGTTCGTTCCGAAAATCACGTTCCCGAAGGTTTCATTCCGTTTGGACTCCGTTTGATATTCTTTTTCTGCGAAACTCTGAAATAGGCAAAAAACAGCAATTCTGGGCTGGGCCTCCTGTTAATAGGCTAGTCCCAAAAATAATATAGAAGTGAATAATAAAGCCCAATAATGTCCAAAACAGAAGATAATATAGCACGGAGCAATCAAAAATTATAGATACGTTGGAGACGTATCACTTTTCTCCCTCTTTTCCCCCTTTCCCTTCTACCTGGTTGTCGCAACCAGATGTTGGAGCCCAGGAGCCAGACGCCACCGTCGACGACGACTCCTACTACACCGGAGGTGCCTACTACTACGTGCAGGCCGCTGACGACGACCAGGAGTAGTTTAGGAGGATCCCAGGCAGGAGGCATGCGCCTCTTTCGATCTGTATCCCAGTTTTTGCTAGCCTTCTTAAGGCAAACTTGTTTCACTTATGTGTGTACTCAGATATTGTTGCTTCCGCTGACTTGTCTATGATCGAGCACTTGTATTCGAGCCCTCGAGGCCCCTGGCTTGTATTATGATGCTTGTATGCCTTATTTTACTTTTAGAGTTGTGTTGTGATATCTTCCCGTGAGTCCCTGATCTTGATCGTACACGTTTGCGTGTATGATTAGTGTACGATTGAATCGGGGGCGTCACCCTCACGGCCACACAGACTGTCTCCCCTATTCCCACTGCATATAAATGGGCTCTTCTTGATCCTCTTTGGTTTTCTGCTATGCGAGACGAATTTGATGCTCTACAGAAAAACAACACCTGGACTGTAGTTCCAAAACCACCTGGTGTTAATATTGTCTCTGGCAAGTGGGTTTTTCACCACAAGTTTCATGCCGATGGTTCTCTTGCTCGCTACAAGGCTCTCTGGGTTTGTCGGGGTTTTTCCCAGCAACACGACAATGATTTTGATGAGACTTTTTCTCCTGTGGTAAATCCTAGCACCATTCGTGTTGTTCTTAGTCTTGCGGTTTCCTCTTCATGGCCTATTCACCAACTAGATGTCAAAAATGCTTTTCTCCATGGAACACTAAATGAAACTGTGTACTGCCAGCAACCCTCTGGCTTCGAAAATCCCTCCTCACCAACTCTTGTCTGTCTCCTTAACAAATCATTGTATGGTCTCCAACAGGCTCCTCGAGCCTGGTTCCAGCGCTTTGCTACCTTTGTCCAAACGATCGGCTTTGTTCCTTCTAAATCCGATTCCTCTCTCTTCGCTTTTCATTCCTCTAATCAAACCGCCTATCTCTTATTATATGTAGATGATATTATTCTCACCGCTTCTTCCAATAATTTCCTCCACCAAATAATCTCTTCTCTCAATCATGAATTTTCTATGAGTGATCTTGGTCCTCTACATCATTTTCTTGGCTTTAATGTTTCTCGTACTTCCTCTACTCTTTTTCTATCCCAATGCCAATATGTTATAGATTTGCTCTCACGTGCTGGCATGTCTGATTGTCAACCCTGTCGCACACCTACTGCCACTGGTGCCAAATTGTCGGCTGATGGTGAACCCGTTTCCGATCCTACTTTTTATCGCAGCATCACCGGCGCTCTTCAATATGCTACCCTCACTCGTCCTGATATTTCCTACTCTGTTCAACAAGCCTGTCTTTATATGCATGACCCTCGTGCTCCTCATCTTGCTCATGTTAGACGCATTCTTTGTTGTCTCAAAGGTACTCTTGATCACGGCCTCCTTATTAATTCTTCCTCTCCAACAAGCTTGACAATATATTCTGATGCAGACTGGGCGGGTTGTCCCGACACTCGTCGATCCACATCCGGCTATTGTGTTTATTTGGGTGATAATGTTGTTTCTTGGTCTTCGAAAAGGCAGGATACAGTTTCCAGGTCCTCCGCTGAATCTGAGTATCGGGCTGTTGCTCATGCTGTCGCCGAGGCTGTCTGGCTCTGGCAACTCCTCGTGGAGCTTCATCACCGACTTGAGCGTGCTACCATTGTTTACTGTGACAATATTTCAGCAGTCTATATGGCATCTAATCCAGTTCATCATCGTCGCACGAAGCACATTGAGATAGATATTCACTTTGTTCGTGGGAAAGTGGCTCTTGGTGAGGTTCGTGTTCTCCATGTTCCAACAAGTGGGCAATTTGCTGACATCTTCACCAAAGGGCTTCCCAATGCATCCTTCACCGACATATGCTCCAGCCTCAACATCGTCATGCCCGACGTTGACACTGCGGGGGGATATTAGAGTATACTTGGCCGGTTCAGTTTTTAGTAGTTTTGAATTGTAATCTATCTCTTATATACGTGGACTCCAAGACTTTGTACTTATATAAACAGCCCATTGAGGCATAGATCAATACACAATTATTATCAATCTTCACTTGTCACTAGTCGAGCGCTTCTCTTGTCGAAGGATCTCCAAAATGGCCTTGCTTCATACTCGAGCCACTCATCTAGAGATTCCCTCATCACCTCTCAAACATAGGAGATGGCCATGCTTCATGAGCCAACATAACCTAATTAAGGGCATCTCCAACACTGACTGTCAAACCGCCAGCAACCGCCCGGACCGTGCGGTCTGGATGTGTTTTGCTATCCAACATGGTCCTGAATCAGTCTGTTCGGCGCTTCGGACACACTTTTTTCCACAAACCGGAGAGAAACTAGGAGTGGGGACTTTGCGGGCGTCCAGACCGCTGCTACGCCTGCGTCTAGCAACCATGGCCCACCCAAAAACCCTCTTCATCGCTCGCGTGCTTTCCCTGTTGGGAAACGTTGCATGGAAAACAAAAATTTCTACGCACACGCAATGATCTATCCATGGAGATGCATAGCAACGAGACTGGAGAGTTTTTCTACGTACCCTCGTAGATCGTAAGCGGGCGCGTTTAACAACATGGTTGATGTAGTCGAACTTCTTCGCGCTCCAACCGATCAAGTACCGAACGTACGACACCTCCGCGTTCTGCACACGTTTAGCAGGTGACGTCCTCCGCCTTCTTGATCCAGCAAGACGGCGAGGTAGTAGATGAGTTCCAACAGCACGACGGCGTGGTGACGGTGATGGTGAAGTGATCTCCGTAGGGCTTCGCCTAAGCACTATGAAAATATAACCGGGGGTGTAAACGGTGGAGGGGGGCGCGGTACACGGCTAGGCAATTGTCTGTTGTGTCCTAGGCGCCCCCTCCCACATATATATAGGTGGGAGGGAGGGAGCAGCAGCCAAAGAGGCGCCCAAGTAGGAGGAATCCTACTTGGATCCCTCCCAATCCGCACCACCTTTTTCCATATTTGGAGTGCGGGGAAAGGCAGGGGATGGTGGCGCCCCCTCCTTTCCTTTCTCCCATGAGAGGGAAAGGCAGGAGGGGCTAGCTCTCCCCTTTTTCCTTCCCTAGGGCTGGCCAAACAAGGGAGGGGGCGCATCAGCCCCTTTGTGGGCTGGTGTGTCCCCCTCCTTTGGCTCATAAGGCCCATATCTTGCCGGGGGGGGGGGGGGGTGCCCGGAACCCCTTCGCGTGACTCGATTCCTTCCCGGAACGTCCTGAAACAGTTCCGGTGTCCAAATACCATCGTCCTATATATCAATCTTTACCTCTCGACCATTTCAAGACTCCTTGTCATGTCCGTGATCTCATTCGAGACTCCGAATAACATTCGGTCACCAAAACATATAACTCATATAACACTATATCGTCAACGAAAGTTAAGCATGCGGACCCTACGGGTTCGAGAACTATGTAGACATGACCGAGACACCTCTCCAGCAGTAACCAGTAGCGGAACCTGGATGCCCATATTGGCTCCTACATATTCTATGAAGATCTTTGTCGGTCGAACCGTTATGACAACATACGTAATTCCCTTTGTCCATCGGTATGTTACTTGCACGAGATTTGATCGTCGGTATCTTCATACCTAGTTCAATCTCGCCGGTAAGTCTCTTTACTTGTTCCGTAATACATCACCTCGTGACTAACTCCTTAGTAATTTGCTGGCAAGGTTATGTTGTGTATTATCGAGAGGGCCCAAAGATACCTCTCCGATACTCGGAGTGACAAATCCTAATCTTGATCTGTGCCAACTCAACAAACACCTTCGGAGATACCTGTAAAGCATCTTTATGATCACCCAGTTATGTTGTGATGTTTGATAGCACACAAGGTATGCCTCCGGTATCCGAGAGTTGCATAATCTCATAGTCGAAGGAATAAGTATTTGACATGAAGAAAGCAATGGCGATAAACTAAAGGATCATTATGCTAAGCTAACGGATGTGTCTTATCCATCACATCATTCTCCTAATGATGTGATCCCGTTATCAAATGACAACACATGTCTATGGTTAGGAAACGGTAATCATCTTTGATCAACGAGCTAGTCTAGTAGAGGCTTACGAGGGACACGGTATTTGTTTATGTATTCACACATGTATTTAAGTTTTCGATCAATACAATTCTAGCATGAATAATAAACCTTTATCATGATTTCGCAAATATAATAATAACCATTTTATTATTGCCTCTAGGGCATATTTCCATCAGTCTCCCACTTGCACTAGAGTCAATAATCTAGTTCACATCACCATGTGATTTAACACCCATAGTTCACATCGCCATGTGACCAACACCCAAAGAGTTTACTAGAGTCAATAATCTAGTTCACCTCACCATGTGATTAACACCCAAAGAGTACTAAGGTCTGATCATGTTTTGCTTGTGCGAGAGGTTTAGTCAACGGGTCTGTCACATTCAGATCCGTATGTATTTTGCATATGTCTACAATGCTCTGCATGGAGCTACTCTAGCTCATTGCTCCCACTTTCAATATGTATCTAGATCGAGACTCACAGTCATCCGGATTGGTGTCAAAGCTTGCATCAACGTAACTCTTTACGATCTTTATCACCTCCATAACAGAGAAACATTTCCTTAGTCCTCTTTAGGTACCTAAGGATAATTTTGACCGCTGTCCAATGATCTACTCCTGGATCACTATTGTACCCCCTTGCCAAACTCATGGCAAGGCACACAACAGGTCTGGTACACAGCCTGGCATACTTTATAGAACCTATGACTGAGGCATAGGGAATGACTTTGATCCTCTCTCTATATTCTGCCATGGACGGATTTTGAGTCTTACTCAACTTCACACCTTGTAACACAAGCAAGAACCCTTTCTTTGACTGATCCATTTTGAACTTCTTCAAAACATTATCAAGGTATGTGCTTTTTGAAAGTCCTATCAAGCATCTTGATCTATCTCTATAGATATTGATGCCCAATATATAAGCAGCTTCACCGAGGACTTGCATTGAAAAATTATTATTCAAGTATCCTTTTATGCTATCCAGAAATTCTATCATTCTCGATCAACAATATGTCATCCACAAATAATATCAGAAATGCTACGGAGCTCCCACTCACTTTCTTGTAAATACAGGCTTCACCATAAGTCTGTATAAAATCATATGCTTCGATCACCTCACCAAAGCGTATATTCCAACTCCGAGATGCTTGCACCAGTCCATAAATGGATTCCTGGAGTGTGCACACTTTGTTAGTACCTTTAGGATCGACAAAACCTTCTGGTTGCATCATATACAACTCTTCTTTAAAAAATCCATTAAGGAATGCAGTTTTGACATCCATTTGCCAGATTTCATAATTATAAAATTCGGCAGTTGCTAACATGATTCGGACTGACTTAAGCATTGCTACGGGCGAGAAGGTCTCACCCGTAGTTAACTCCTTGAACTTCTCAAAAACCTTTCGCAAGAAGTAGAGCTTTGTAGATGGTGACATTACCATCAGTGTATGTCTTCTTCTTGAAGATCCATCTATTCTCAATGGCTTGCCGATCATCGGGCAAGTCAACCAAAGTCCATATTTATTCTCATACATGGATCCTATCTCAGATTTCATGGCCTCAAGCCATTTATCGGAATCTGGGCTCATCATAGCTTCTTCATAGTTCGTAGGTTCGCCTTGGTCTAGTAACATGACTTCTAGAACAGGATTACCATACCACTCTGGTGCTGATCATGCTATGCTTGACCTACGAGGTTCAGTAGTAACTTGATCTGAAACTTCATGATCATCGTCATTAGCTTCCTCTCTAGTTGGTGTAGGCAACACGGGAACGGATTTCTCTGACGACCTACTTTCCAAATTGAGAGAAGGTACAATTACCTCATCAGGTTCTACTTTCATTCCACTCACTTCTTTCAAGAGAAACTCCTTCTCTAGAAAGGTTCCATTCTTGGCAACAAAGATCTTGCCTTCGGATCTGTCGTAGAAGGTGTACCCAATTGTTTCCTTCGGGTATTCTATGAAGACGCACTTCTCCGATTCGGGTTCGAGCTTATCAGGCTGAAGCCTTTTCACATAAGTGTCGCAACCCCAAACTGTAAGAAACGACAGCTTAGGTCTCTCCAAACCACAGTTAATATGGTGTCATCTCAATGGATTTAGACGGTGCCCTATTTAACGTGAATGTGGCTATCTATAATGCATAACCCCACAACGATAGTGGTAAATCGGTAAGAGACATCATAGATCGCATCATATCTAATAAAGTGTGATTACGACGTTCAGAGACACCATTACGCTGTGGTGTTCCAGGTGGCGTGAGTTGTGAAACAATTCCACATTGTTTTAAATGAAGGCCAAACTCGTAACTCAAATATTTTCCTCCACGATCAGATCATAGAAACTTTATTTTCTTGTTACGACGATTCTCCACTTCATTCTGAAATTCTTTGAACTTTTCAAATGTTTCAGACTTGTGTTTCATCAAGTTGATATACCCAGACCTACTCAAATCATCTGGGAATGTCAGAAAATAACGATACTAGCCGCGTGCTTCAACACTCATCAGACCGCATACATCAGTACGTATTATTTCCAATAAGTCATTAGCACACTCCATTGGTCCAGAGAATGGAGTTTTAGTCATCTTGCCCATTAGGAAAACTACTCCGATCCTACTTTGAATTCGAAAATTGGAGAGCACTATGATTAGTTGATAGCTTATAGGGTTTTTGTTTTCGCAGAAATCTAGGAGCCCCCGGCCCCTCCATCATCCCCGCCGTCGTCCCCGTCACCGCCCCCTCTGACATCGAGGTGAGACCAGCCAAATCCTCTTTTAGAAAGAGAATTAAACGATATTTCGGGTTGACTGTAAGTCTGTCGAGTCTCCACCATATATGAGAGGATGAAGAATCCCGCCTATTGTCGTGGGGGTAGCTTCTCCTTCGTTCCCGTGTGCTAGACAATTTGGTGTAATGCACTCGAGAACGAAAGGAGGAGCTACCATCACCGACGGTCGCAAATGTCAGAGAGGAATCAGTGAGGGAGAGTTCCACCATATATATATGAGAGGACGAAGAATCCCGACTGTTGTCGTGGGGGTCGCTTCTCCTTTGTTCCCGTGTGCTAGCTAGACATTTTGGTGTAATGCACACGGGGACAAAGGGAGGAGCGACCATCACCAACGGTCGAATGTATACACCACGTGAGCTGAGAGTTTTCAAGAAAAGACTCGACAAACCGATAGTCAACCCGTGATGAATAATAATGATCTAACTTAGGTTTTTTAGTACATATATTTAATTGTAGATGTTTAATATTTGAATTATGAACATAGGAAATGTCGTACTCGGACGACGAAAGTCTCCCGGGGGAGTTCGACTGGTGCCACGACGACCGAGGTCAGTGCGACAGGCCTCACCTGGATGAAGATCGGCGCTTCAGTATTAAGCTGGAGGAGACGTTCGATGTTGAAACGGTACGCAACGACGACAAGTGTTATTTTTTCGTAATTAAGCACGACTTCAACTATTCCAACGTGTACTTTTCATCTTTTACAATTCGGCTAGCTTATCCCATGCCATGCAAGACGCTGCGTCTTGGAGAGGATGGGTTTTGAAGACCATGAAAGTATGGAAACAAAGAAAATTCACCTAAGGACCCATCATGATATAGATTTTGAAGTAAAGCTGTATAATTCTGAGAGCGTAACCCATTTTGGTTGCAAAAATTGGGAAGCATTTTGCAAGATGTATGGTTTTGATGAGGGTATGCTTGTCACCATGGATCTTGGTGATCCTTACATCGAGCAAGACAATATGGACATTTGGGTCCTTGTTGATACACCTCCAATTCTACCGCTATGTGAGTTTCTAAAACATAGTTATTAGCTAATTTATATTGTTCATTTCAAAATAGTTGACAGCTTATTTTCATTAACAGCTTATTTTGATTGTTCAAACAATGTGCGGAACATGGTAGACAGAACCTACTACACCGATGGCTCTGAGTTAACTTATAAGGAGAAAACTCACCTGGTCGGATTTTGTACTGATATTGAGAATTACAATATCTACAATCAAACTCCTCAACATTATGGTCAATACGTGCCACTAGTGCACGTGTTGAACTACGGTAACTACTATGGAGATACCCTGGTAAGATTTCTTACTATTACGACATCCGTGCATATTTTGCATAGTTCTAAAACTAGTACATTATCATTGCTAACTATGAAGTTATTACTATGTTTTTCAACAGATAATCCCAGAGGATTGTGTGCCTCATTTGATGTATCAGAATGGTAGGCTTGATGTTTTGAATATACAACCAGGTCATCCTACGAATCTCAACTGTCCATACCGGATTTCTAAAAGAAGTGGAGACATGCAAATCGAAGAATGGAAAAAATGTATGGACAGTCGCAAGGAGGTTCTTGGAAGCAAAAGGAAGCGAGGCGCAAGAATTGGAGACAGGATGATCTCCATTCTCCATCATGGAGAGTCAGGGTCTATATTGTTTTATGCTATTTTACCTTAAAGAGGGTATTTCGGTCCTACCTAATACTGATGATCATGTGCTAAGAACAGTTAAGTAGGGTTGGTTCGATGACTGTGAGGATGATGATCGTATGACTTGTTATTAATAACGAGTAGAAGTTGTATGATGATGATTAGTAGGACTTGTTATTATATATGATGATGCATGATGCGCGCATGAAGAGTTATTATATATCAGCGGGTGAAATGAACATGGATTGGATTGAAGTGAAGGCAACATGCATGTGGTGCATGTCAAAAGTGGTACAATCCAATCTTGATCATGTCCGGATTAGTATTACTTTCGACATGCACCACATGTTGCCATCACTTCAATCTAAGCCATGTTTAGGCATAGCAGTACGTAGTGTTGGTAAACCAAGCACGGAGATATAAGAGAGGACACTTCTCTCTAATAGCTACCTAATAACAACCTAAATTAACCCCCCAACCCCCCCCCCCCTTCAAAAAAACAAAAACCTCAGCTCCTGCCAGGTGCTGACGCGTGGATGCCTATTGGTCCCGGTTGGTGGCACCAACCGGGACCAAAGGCCCTCCTGCCTGGGCTCCCCGCACCGGCCACGTGGACGGCCTTTAGTCCCGGTTCGTGTAAGAACCGGGACTAAAGGGCTGGGGCATTAGTAACGACCCTTTAGTCCCGGTTCCAGATCCGGGACTAAAGGCCCTTATGAACCGGGGTAAGAGCCCCTTTTCCTACTAGTGCCGGTCAATAATCAACAGTGGAACCTGGATGCCCATATTGGCTCCTACATATTATACGAAGATCTTTATCGGTCGAACCGTTATGACAACATACGTAATTCCCTTTGTTCATCGGTATGTTACTTGCCCGAGATTTGATCGTCAGTATCTTCATACCTAGTGCAATCTTGTTACCGGCAAGTCTCTTTACTCATTCCGTAATACATCACCTCGTGACTAACTCCTTAGTCATTTGCTTGCAAGCTTATGATGTGTTAGCGAGAGTGCCCAGAGATACCTCTCCGATACTCGGAGTGACAAATCCTAATCTTGATCTATGCCAACTCAACAAACACCTTCGGAGATACCTGTAGAGCATCTTTATGATCACGCAGTTATGTTGTGATGTTTGATAGCACACAAGGTATGCCTCCGGTATCCGGGAGTTGCATAATCTCATAGTCGAAGGAATAAGTATTTGACATGAAGAAATCAATGGCAATAAACTGAACGATCATTATGCTAAGCTAATGGATGGGTCTTGTCCATCACATCATTCTCCTAATGATGTGATCCTGTTATCAAATGACAACACATGTCTATGGTTAGGAAACCTTAACCATCTTTGATCAACGAGCTAGTCTAGTAGAGGCTTACTAGGGACACGGTATTTGTTTATGTATTCACACATGTATTTAAGTTCCCGATCAATACAATTCTAGCATGAATAATAAACCTTTATCATGATTTAGGAAATATAATAATAACCATTTTATTATTGCCTCTAGGGCATATTTCCATCAGTCTCCCACTTGCACTAGACTCAATAATCTAGTTCACATCACCATGTGATTTAACACCCATAGTTCACATCGCCATGTTACCAACACCCAAAGAGTTTACTAGAGTCAATAATCTAGTTCACATCACCATTTTATTAACACCCAAAGAGTACTAAGGTGTGATCATGTTTTGCTTGTGTGAGAGGTTTAGTCAACGGGTCTGTCACATTCATATCCGTATGTATTTTGCATATGTCTACAATGCTCTGCATGGACCTACTCTAGCTCATTGCTCCCACTTTCAATATGTATCTAGATCGAGACTCACAGTCATCCGGATTGGTGTCAAAGCTTGCATCAACGTAAATCTTTACGATCTTTATCACCTCCATAACAGAGAAACATTTCCTTAGTCCTCTTTAGGTACCTAAGGATAATTTTGACCGCTGTCCAATGATCTACTCCTGGATCACTATTGTACCCCCTTGACAAACTCATGGCAAGGCACACAACAGGTCTGGTACACAGCCTGGCATACTTTATAGAACCTATGACTGAGGCATAGGGAATGACTTTCATCCTCTCTCTATATTCTGCCGTGGACGGATTTTGAGTCTTACTCAACTTCACACCTTGTAACACAAGCAAGAACCCTTTCTTTGACTGATCCATTTTGAACTTCTTCAAAACATTATCAAGGTATGTGCTTTTTGAAAGTCCTATCAAGCATCTTGATCTATCTCTATAGATATTGATGCCCAATATATAAGCAGCTTCACCGAGGACTTGCATTGAAAAATTATTATTCAAGTATCCTTTTATGCTATCCAGAAATTCTATCATTCTCGATCAAAAATATGTCATCCACAAATAATATCAGAAATGCTACGGAGCTCCCACTCACTTTCTTGTAAATACAGGCTTCACCATAAGTCTGTATAAAATCATATGCTTTGATCACCTCATCAAAGCGTATATTCCAACTCCGAGATGCTTGCACCAGTCCATAAATGGATTCCTGGAGTGTGCACACTTTGTTAGTACCTTTAGGATCGACAAAACCTTCTGGTTGCATCATATATAACTCTTCTTTAAAAAATCCATTAAGGAATGCAGTTTTGACATCCATTTGCCAGATTTCACAATTATAAAATTCGGCAGTTGCTAACATGATTCGGACTGACTTAAGCATCGCTACGGGCGAGAAGGTCTCACCCGTAGTTAACTCCTTGAACTTCTCGAAAACCTTTCGCAAGAAGTAGAGCTTTGTAGATGGTGACATTACCATCAGTGTATGTCTTCTTCTTGAAGATCCACCTATTCTCAATGGCTTGCCGATCATCGGGCAAGTCAACCAAAGTCCATATTTATTCTCATACATGGATCCTATCTCAGATTTCATGGCCTCAAGCCATTTATCGGAATCTGGGCTCATCATAGCTTCTTCATAGTTCGTAGGTTCGCCTTGGTCTAGTAACATGACTTCTAGAACAGGATTACCATACCACTCCGGTGCTGATCGTGCTCTGCTTCACCTACGAGGTTCAGTAGTAACTTGATCTGAAACTTCATGATCATCATCATTAGCTTCCTCTCTAGTTGGTGTAGGCAACACGGGAGCGGATTTCTCTAACGAGCTACTTTCCAAATTGAGAGAAGGTACAATTACCTCATCAAGTTCTACTTTCGTTCCACTCACTTCTTTCAAGAGAAACTCCTTCTCTAGAAAGGTTCCATTCTTGGCAACAAAGATCTTGCCTACGGATCTGTGGTAGAAGGTGTACCCAATTGTTTCCTTCGGGTATTCTATGAATACGCACTTCTCCGATTCGGGTTCGAGCTTATCAGGCTGAAGCCTTTTGACATAAGTGTCGCAACCCCAAACTATAAGAAACGACACCTTAGGTCTTGCCAAACCACAGTTAATATGTTGTCGTCTCAACGGATTTAGACGGTGCCCTATTTAACGTGAATGTGGCTGTCTATAATGCATAACCCCACAACGATAGTGGTAAATCGGTAAGAGACATCATAGATCGCATCATATCTAATAAAGTGTGATTACGACGTTCAGAGACACCATTACGCTGTGGTGTTCCAGGTGGCGTGAGTTGTGAAACAATTCCACATTGTTTTAAATGAAGGCCAAACTCGTAACTCAAATATTTTCCTCCACGATCAGATCATAGAAACTTTATTTTCTTGTTACGACGATTCTCCACTTCATTCTGAAATTCTTTGAACTTTTCAAATGTTTCAGACTTGTGTTTCATCAAGTTGATATACCCAGACCTACTCAAATCATCTGTGAATGTCAGAAAATAACGATACTAGCCACGTGCTTCAACACTCATCAGACCGCATAAATCGGTACGTATTATTTCCAATAAGTCATTAGCTCGCTCCATTGGTCCAGAGAATGGAGTTTTAGTCATCTTGCCCATGAGGAAAACTACTCCGATCCTACTTTGAATTCTAAAATTGGAGAGCACTATGATTAGTTGATAGCTTATAGGGTTTTTGTTTTCGTAGAAATCTAGGAGCCCCCAGCCCCTCCATCATCCCCGCCGTCGTCCCCGTCACCGCCCCCTCCGACATCGAGGTGAGACTAGCCAAATCCTCTTTTAGAAAGATAATTAAACGATATGTCGGGTTGACTGTAAGTCTGTCGAGTCTCCACCATATATGAGAGGACGAAGAATCCCGACTATTGTCGTGGGGGTAGCTTCTCCTTCATTCCCGTGTGCTAGACAATTTGGTGTAATGCACTCGAGAACGAAAGGAGGAGCTACCATCACCGACGGTCGCAAATGTCAGAGAGGAATTAGTGAGGGAGAGTTCCACCATATATATATGAGAGGACGAAGAATCCCGACTGTTGTCGTGGGGGTCGCCTCTCCTTTGTTCCCGTGTGCTAGCTAGACATTTTGGTGTAATGCACACGAGGACAAAGGGAGGAGCGACCATCACCAACGGTCGAATGTATACACCACATGAGCTGAGAGTTTTCAAGAAAAGACTCGACAAACCGATAGTCAACCCGTGAGGAATAATAATGATCTAACTTAGGTTTTTTAGTACATATATTTAATTGTAGATGTTTAATATTTGAATTATGAACATAGGAAATGTCGTACTCGGACGACGAAAGTCTCCCGGGGGAGTTCGACTGGTGCCACGACGACCGAGGTCAGTGCGACAGGCCTCACCTGGACGAAGATCGGCGCTTCAGTATTAAGCTGGAGGAGACGTTCGATGTTGAAACGGTACGCAACGACGACAAGTGTTATTTTTTCGTAATTAAGCACGACTTCAACTATTTCAACGTGTACTTTTCATCTTTTACAATTCGGCTAGCTTATCCCATGCCATGCAAGACGCTACGTCTTGGAGAGGATGTGTTTTGAAGACCATGAAAGTATGGAAACAAAGAAAATTCACCTAAGGACCCATCATGATATAGATTTTGAAGTAAAGCTGTATAATTCTGAGAGCGTAACCCATTTTGGTTGCAAAAATTGGGAAGCATTTTGCAAGATGTATGGTTTTGATGAGGGTATGCTTGTCACCATGGATCTTGGTGATCCTGACATCGAGCAAGACAATATGGACATTTGGGTCCTTGTTGATACGCCTCCAATTCTACCACTATGTGAGTTTCTCAAACATAGTTATTAGCTAATTTATATTGTTCATTTCAAAATAGTTGACAGCTTATTTTCATTGACAGCTTATTTTGATTGTTCAAACAATGTGCAGAACATGGTAGCCAGAACCTACTACACCAATGGCTCTGAGTTAACTTATAAGGAGAAAACTCATCTGGTCGGATTTTGTACTGATATTGAGAATTACAATATCTACAATCAAACTCCTCAACATTATGGTCAATACGTGCCACTAGTGCACGTGTTGAACTACGGTAACTACTATGGAGATACCCTGGTAAGATTTCTTACTATTACGACATCCGTGCATATTTTGCATAGTTCTAAAACTAGTACATTATCATTGCTAACTATGAAGTTATTACTATGTTTTTCAACAGATAATCCCAGAGGATTGTGTGCCGCATTTGATGTATCAGAATGGTAGGCTTGATGTTTTGAATATACAACCAGGTCATCCTACGAATCTCAACTGTCCATACCGGATTTCTAAAAGAAGTGGAGACATGCAAATCAAAGAATGCAAAAAATGTATGGACAGTCGCAAGGAGGTTCTTGGAAGCAAAAGGAAGCGAGGCGCAAGAATTGGAGACAGGATGATCTCCATTATCCATAATGGAGAGTCAGGGTCTATATTGTTTTATGCTATTTTACCTTAAAGAGGGTATTTCGGTCCTACCTAATACTGATGATCATGTGCTAAGAACAGTTAAGTAGGGTTGGTTCGATGACTGTGAGGATGATGATCGTATGACTTGTTATTAATAACGAGTAGAAGTTGTATGATGATGATTAGTAGGACTTTTTATTATATATGATGATGCATGATGCGCGCATGAAGAGTTATTATATATCAGCGGGTGAAATGAACATGGATTGGATTGAAGTGAAGGCAACATGCATGTGGTGCGTGTCGAAAGTAGTACAATCCAAACTTGATCATGTACGGATTAGTATTACTTTCGACATGCACCACATGTTGCCTTCACTTCAGTCTAAGCCATGTTTAGGCATAGCAGTACGTAGCGTTGGTAAACCAAGCACGGAGATATAAGAGAGGACACTTCTCTCTAATAGCTACCTAATAACAACCTAAATTAACCCCCCAAACCCCCCCCCCCCTTAAAAAAAAACAAAAACCTCAGATCCTGCCAGGTGCTGACGCGTGGATGCCTATTGGTCCCGGTTGGTGGCACTAACCGGGACCAAAGGCCCTCCTGCCTGGGCTCCCCGCACCGGCCACGTGGACGGCCTTTAGTCCCGGTTCGTGTAAGAACCGGGACTAAAGGGCTGGGGCATTAGTAACGACCCTTTAGTCCCGGTTCCAGAACCGGGACTAAAGGCCCTTATGAACCGGGGTAAAAGCCCCTTTTCCTAGTAGTGCCGGTCAATAATCAACAGCGGAACCTGGATGCCCATATTGGCTCCTACATATTCTACGAAGATCTTTATCGGTCGAACCGTTATGACAACATACGTAATTCCCTTTGTCCATCGGTATGTTACTTGCCCGAGATTTGATCGTGAGTATCTTCATACCTAGTTCAATCTCGTTACCGGCAAGTCTCTTTACTCATTCCGTAATACATCACCTCGTGACTAACTCCTTAGTCATTTGCTTGCAAGCTTATGATGTGTTACCGAGAGAGCCCAGAGATACCTCTCCGATACTCGGAGTGACAAATCCTAATCTTGATCTATGCCAACTCAACAAACACCTTCGGAGATACCTGTAGAGCATCTTTATGATCACGCAGGTATGTTGTGATGTTTGATAGCACACAAGGTATGCCTCCGGTATCCGGGAGTTGCATAATCTCATAGTCGAAGGAATAAGTATTTGACATGCAGAAAGCAATGGCAATAAACTGAACGATCATTATGCTAAGCTAATGGATGGGTCTTGTCCATCACATCATTCTCCTAATGATGTGATCCTGTTATCAAATGACAACACATGTCTATGGTTAGGAAACCTTAACCATCTTTGATCAACGAGCTAGTCTAGTAGAGGCTTACTAGGGACACGGTATTTGTTTATGTATTCACACATGTATTTAAGTTCCTGATCAATACAATTCTAGCATGAATAATAAACCTTTATCATGATTTAGGAAATATAATAATAACCATTTTATTATTGCCTCTAGGGCATATTTCCATCAGTCTCCCACTTGCACTAGAGTCAATAATCTAGTTCACATCACCATGTGATTTAACACCCATAGTTCACATCGCCATGTTACCAACACCCAAAGAGTTTACTAGAGTCAATAATCTAGTTCACATCACCATGTTATTAACACCCAAAGAGTACTAAGGTGTGATCATGTTTTGCTTGTGCGAGAGGTTTAGTCAACGGGTCTGTCACATTCAGATCCGTATGTATTTTGCATATGTCTACAATGCTCTGCATGGAGCTACTCTAGCTCATTGCTCCCACTTTCAATATGTATCTAGATCGAGACTCACAGTCATCCGGATTGGTGTCAAAGCTAGCATCAACGTAACTCTTTACGATCTTTATCACCTCCATAACAGAGAAACATTTCCTTAGTCCTCTTTAGGTACCTAAGGATAATTTTGACCGCTGTCCAATGATCTACTCCTGGATCACTATTGTACCCCCTTGCCAAACTCATGGCAAGGCACACAACAGGTCTGGTACACAGCCTGGCATACTTTATAGAACTTATGACTGAGGCATAGGGAATGACTTTCATCCTCTCTCTATATTCTGCCGTGGACGGATTTTAGGTCTTACTCAACTTCACACCTTGTAACACAAGCAAGAACCCTTTCTTTGACTGATCCATTTTGAACTTCTTCAAAACATTATCAAGGTATGTGCTTTTTGAAAGTCCTATAAAGCATCTTGATCTATCTCTATAGATCTAGATGCCCAATATATAAGCAGCTTCACCGAGGTGTTTCATTGAAAAATTATTATTCAAGTATCCTTTTATGCTATCCAGAAATTCTATCATTCCCGATCAACAATATGTCATCCACAAATAATTTCAGAAATGCTACGGAGCTCCCACTCACTTTCTTGTAAATACAGGCTTCACCATAAGTCTGTATAAAATCATATGCTTTGATCACCTCATCAAAGCGTATATTCCAACTCCGAGATGCTTGCACCAGTCCATAAATGGATTCCTGGAGTGTGCACACTTTGTTAGTACCTTTAGGATCAACAAAACCTTCTGGTTGCATCATATACAACTCTTCTTTAAAAAATCCATTAAGGAATGCAGTTTTGACATCCATTTGCCAGATTTCATAATTATAAAATTCAGTAGTTGCTAACATGATTCGGACTGACTTAAGCATCGCTACGGGCGAGAAGGTCTCACCCGTCGTTAACTCCTTGAACTTCTCGAAAACCTTTCGCAAGAAGTAGAGCTTTGTAGATGGTGACATTACCATCAGTGTATGTCTTCTTCTTGAAGATCCATCTATTCTCAATGGCTTGCCGATCATCGGGCAAGTCAACCAAAGTCCATATTTATTCTCATACATGGATCCTATCTCAGATTTCATGGCCTCAAGCCATTTATCGGAATCTGGGTTCATCATAGCTTCTTCATAGTTCGTAGGTTCGCCATGGTCTAGTAACATGACTTCTAGAACAGGATTACCATACCACTCTGGTGCTGATCATGCTCTGCTTGACCTACGAGGTTTAGTAGTAACTTGATCTGAAACTTCATGATCATCATCATTAGCTTCCTCTCTAGTTGGTGTAGGCAACACGGGAACAGATTTCTCAGACGAGCTACTTTCCAAATTGAGAGAAGGTACAATTACCTCATCAAGTTCTACTTTCGTTCCACTCACTTCTTTCAAGAGAAACTCCTTCTCTAGAAAGGTTCCATTCTTGGCAACAAAGATCTTGCCTTCGGATCTGTGGTAGAAGGTGTACCCAATTGTTTCCTTCGGGTATTCTATGAATACGCACTTCTCTGATTCGGGTTCGAGCTTATCAGGCTGAAGCCTTTTGACATAAGTGTCGCAACCCCAAACTATAAGAAACGACAACTTAGGTCTTGCCAAACCACAGTTAATATGGTGTGGTCTCAAAGGATTTAGACGGTGCCCTATTTAACGAGAATGTGGCTGTCTATAATGCATAACCCCACAACGATAGTGGTAAATCGGTAAGAGACATCATAGATCGCATCATATCTAAGAAAGTGTGATTACGAAGTTCAGAGACACCATTACGCTGTGGTGTTCCAGGTGGCGTGAGTTGTGAAACAATTCCACATTGTTTTAAATGAAGGCCAAACTCGTAACTCAAATATTTTCCTCCACGATCAGATCATAGAAACTTTATTTTCTTGTTACGACGATTCTCCACTTCATTCTGAAATTCTTTGAACTTTTCAAATGTTTCAGACTTGTGTTTCATCAAGTTGATATACCCAGACCTACTCAAATCATCTGTGAATGTCAGAAAATAACGATACTAGCCGCGTGCTTCAATACTCATCAGACCGCATACATCGGTACGTATTATTTCCAATAAGTCATTAGCTCGCTCCATTGGTCCAGAGAATGGAGTTTTAGTCATCTTGCCCATGAGGAAAACTACTCCGATCCTACTTTGAATTCTAAAATTGGAGAGCACTATGATTCGTTGATAGCTTATAGGGTTTTTGTTTTCGCAGAAATCTAGGAGCCCCCGGCCCCTCCATCATCCCCGCCGTCGTCCCCGTCACCGCCCCCTCCGACATCGAGGTGAGACCAGCCAAATCCTCTTTTAGAAAGAGAATTAAACCATATTTCGGGTTGACTGTAAGTCTGTCGAGTCTCCACCATATATGAGAGGACGAAGAATCCCGACTATTGTCGTGGGGGTAGCTTCTCCTTCATTCCCGTGTGCTAGACAATTTGGTGTAATGCACTCGAGAACGAAAGGAGGAGCTACCATCACCGACGGTCGCAAATGTCATAGAGGAATCAGTGAGGGAGAGTTCCACCATATATATATGAGAGGACGAAGAATCCCGACTGTTGTCGTGGGGGTCGCTTCTCCTTTGTTCCCGTGTGCTAGCTAGACATTTTGGTGTAATGCACACGGGGACAAAGGGAGGAGCGACCATCACCAACGGTCGAATGTATACACCACGTGAGCTGAGAGTTTTCAAGAAAAGACTCGACAAACCGATAGTCAACCCGTGATGAATAATAATGATCTAACTTAGGTTTTTTAGTACATATATTTAATTGTAGATGTTTAATATTTGAATTATGAACATAGGAAATGTCGTACTCGGACGACGAAAGTCTCCCGGGGGAGTTCGACTGGTGCCACGACGACCAAGGTCAGTGCGACAGGCCTCACCTGGACGAAGATCGACGCTTCAGTATTAAGCTGGAGGAGACGTTCGATGTTGAAACGGTACGCAACGACGACAAGTGTTATTTTTTCGTAATTAAGCACGACTTCAACTATTTCAACATGTACTTTTCATCTTTTACAATTCGGCTAGCTTATCCCATGCCATGCAAGACGCTACGTCTTGGAGAGGATGGGTTTTGAAGACCATGAAAGTATGGAAACAAAGAAAATTCACCTAAGGACCCATCATGATATAGATTTTGAAGTAAAGCTGTATAATTCTGAGAGCGTAACCCATTTTGGTTGCAAAAATTGGGAAGCATTTTGCAAGATGTATGGTTTTGATGAGGGTATGCTTGTCACCATGGATCTTGGTGATCCTGACATCGAGCAAGACAATATGGACATTTGGGTCCTTGTTCATACGCCTCCAATTCTACCGCTATGTGAGTTTCTCAAACATAGTTATTAGCTAATTTATATTGTTCATTTCAAAATAGTTGACAGCTTATTTTCATTGACAGCTTATTTTGATTGTTCAAACAATGTGCGGAACATGGTAGCCAGAACCTACTACACCGATGGCTCTGAGTTAACTTATAAGGAGAAAACTCATCCGGTCGGATTTTGTACTGATATTGAGAATTACAATATCTACAATCAAACTCCTCAACATTATGGTCAATACGTGCCACTAGTGCACGTGTTCAACTACAGTAACTACTATGGAGATACCCTGGTAAGATTTCTTACTATTACGACATCCGTGCATATTTTGCATAGTTCTAAAACTAGTACATTATCATTGCTAACTATGAAGTTATTACTATGTTTTTCAACAGATAATCCCAGAGGATTGTGTGCCGCATTTGATGTATCAGAATGGTAGGCTTGATGTTTTGAATATACAACCAGGTCATCCTACGAATCTCAACTGTCCATACCGGATTTCTAAAAGAAGTGGAGACATGCAAATCAAAGAATGGAAAAAATGTATGGACAGTCGCAAGGAGGTTCTTGGAAGCAAAAGGAAGCGAGGCGCAAGAATTGGAGACAGGATGATCTCCATTCTCCATAATGGAGAGTCAGGGTCTATATTGTTTTATGCTATTTTACCTTAAAGAGGGTATTTCGGTCCTACCTAATACTGATGATCATGTGCTAAGAACAATTAAGTAGGGTTGGTTCGATGACTGTGAGGATGATGATCGTATGACTTGTTATTAATAACGAGTAGAAGTTGTATGATGATGATTAGTAGGACTTGTTATTATATATGATGATGCATGATGCGCGCATGAAGAGTTATTATATATCAGCGGGTGAAATGAACATGGATTGGATTGAAGTGAAGGCAACATGCATGTGGTGCGTGTCGAAAGTAGTACAATCCAAACTTGATCATGTCCGGATTAGTATTACTTTCGACATGCACCACATGTTGCCTTCACTTCAATCTAAGCCATGTTTAGGCATAGCAGTACGTAGCGTTGGTAAACCAAGCACGGAGATATAAGAGAGGACACTTCTCTCTAATAGCTACCTAATAACAACCTAAATTAACCCCCAAACCCCCCCCTTCAAAAAAAACAAAAACCTCAGCTCCTGCCAGGTGCTGACGCGTGGATGCCTATTGGTCCCGGTTGGTGGCACCAACCGGGACCAAAGGCCCTCCTGCCTGGGCTCCCCGCACCGGCCACGTGGACGGCCTTTAGTCCCGGTTCGTGTAAGAACCGGGACTAAAGGGCTGGGGCATTAGTAACGACCCTTTAGTCCCGGTTCCAGAACCGGGACTAAAGGCCCTTATGAACCGGGGTAAAAGCCCCTTTTCCTAGTAGTGCCGGTCAATAATCAACAGTGGAACCTGGACGCCCATATTGGCTCCTACATATTCTACGAAGATCTTTATCGGTCGAACCGTTATGACAACATACGTAATTCCCTTTGTCCATCGGTATGTTACTTGCCCGAGATTTGATCGTCAGTATCTTCATACCTAGTTCAATCTCGTTACCGGCAAGTCTCTTTACTCATTCCGTAATACATCACCTTGTGACTAACTCCTTAGTCATTTGCTTGCAAGCTTATGATGTGTTACCGAGAGAGCCCAGAGATACCTCTCCGATACTCGGAGTGACAAATCCTAATCTTGATCTATGCCAACTCAACAAACACCTTCGGAGATACCTGTAGAGCATCTTTATGATCACGCAGTTATGTTGTGATGTTTGATAGCACACAAGGTATGCCTCCGGTATCCGGGAGTTGCATAATCTCATAGTCGAAGGAATAAGTATTTGACATGAAGAAAGCAATGGCAATAAACTGAACGATCATTATGCTAAGCTAATGGATGGGTCTTGTCCATCACATCATTCTCCTAATGATGTGATCCTGTTATCAAATGACAACACATGTCTATGGTTAGGAAACCTTAACCATCTTTGATCAACGAGCTAGTCTAGTAGAGGCTTACTAGGGACACGGTATTTGTTTATGTATTCACACATGTATTTAAGTTCCTGATCAATACAATTCTAGCATGAATAATAAACCTTTATCATGATTTAGGAAATATAATAATAACCATTTTATTATTGCCTCTAGGGCATATTTCCATCAGTCTCCCACTTGTACTAGAGTCAATAATCTAGTTCACATCACCATGTGATTTAACACCCATAGTTCACATCGCCATGTGACCAACACCCAAAGAGTTTACTAGAGTCAATAATCTAGTTCACATCACCATGTTATTAACACCCAAAGAGTACTAAGGTGTGATCATGTTTTGCTTGTGCGAGAGGTTTAGTCAACGGGTCTGTCACATTCAGATCCGTATGTATTTTGCATATGTCTACAATGCTCTGCATGGAGCTACTCTAGCTAATTGCTCCCACTTTCAATATGTATCCAGATCGAGACTCGGAGTCATCCGGATTGGTGTCAAAGCCTTCATCAACGTAACTCTTTACGACGAAATCTTTATCACCTCCATAACAGAGAAACATTTCCTTAGTCCTCTTTAGGTACCTAAGGATAGTTTTGACCGCTGTCCAATGATCTACTCCTGGATCACTATTGTACCCCCTTGCCAAACTCATGGTAAGGCACACAACAGGTCTGGTACACAGCATGGCATACTTTATAGAACCTAAGACTGAGGCATAGGGAATGACTTTCATCCTCTCTCTATATTCTGCCGTGGACGGATTATGAGTCTTACTCAACTTCACACCTTGTAACACAAGCAAGAACCCTTTCTTTGACTGATCCATTTTGAACTTCTTCAAAACATTATCAAGTTATGTGCTTCGTGAAAGTCCTATCAAGCATCTTGATCTATCTCTGTAGATCTTGATGCCCAATATATAAGCAGCTTCACCGAGGTCTTTCATTGAAAGATTATTATTCAAGTATCCTTTTATGCTATCCAGAAATTCTATATCATTCCCGATCAACAATATGTCATCCACAAAAAATATCAGAAATGCTACAGAGCTCCCACTCACATTCTTGTAAATACAGGCTTCACCATAAGTCTGTATAAAATCAAATGCTTTGATCACCTCACCAAAGCATATATTCCAACTCCGAGATCCTTGCACCAGTCCATAAATGGATCGCTGCAGTGTGGACACTTTGTTAGTACCTTTAGGATCGACAAAACCTTCTGGTTGCATCATATACAACTCTTCTTTAAAAAATCCATTAAGAAATGCAGTTTTGACATCCATTTTCCAGATTTCATAATTATAAAATTCGGCAATTGCTAACATGATTCGGACTGACTTAAGCATCGCTACGGGCGAGAAGGTCTCACCCGTAGTCAACTCCTTGAACTTCTCGAAAACCTTTCGCAATAAGTAGAGCTTTGTAGATGGTGACATTACCGTCAGCGTATGTCTTCTTCTTGAAGATCCATCTATTCTCAATGGCTTACCGATCATCGGGCAAGTCAATCAAAGTCCATACTTTATTCTCATACATGGATCCTATCTCAGATTTCATCGCCTCAAGCCATTTATCGGAATCTGGGCTCACCATAGCTTCTTCATAGTTCGTAGGTTCGCCTTGGTCTACTAACATGACCTCTAGAACAGGATTACCGTACAACTCTGGTGCGGATCGTGCTCTGCTTGACCTATGAGGTTCAGTAGTAACTTGATCTGAAATTTCATGATCATCATCATTAGCTTCCTCTCTAGTTGGTGTAGGCAACACGGTAACAGATTTCTCTGACGTGCTACTTTCCAAATTGAGAGAAGGTACAATTGCCTCACCAAGTTCTACTTTCGTTCCACTCACTTCTTTCAAGAGAAACTCCTTCTCTAGAAAGGTTCCATTCTTGGCAACAAAGATCTTGCCTTCGGATCTGTGGTAGAAGGTGTACCCAATTGTTTCCTTCGGGTATTCTATGAAGACGCACTTCTCCGATTCGGGTATTCTATGAAGACGCACTTCTCTGTGGTAGAAGGTGAACATTTATTTAGGTTCAACACTAATCCTGAAGGTAGAGGGAGTGTGCGATGGTGATCATATCAACCTTGGAATAATTTCCAACACACAACGTCACCTCGCTTTAAACTAGTCTCTGCAACTCTTGTTTCGAGTTACTAATCTTAGCAACTGAACTGGTATCAAATACAAATACACATCAATAACATGTATATCAAATATACCTTTGTTCACTTTGCCATCCTTCTTATCCGCCAAGTATTTGGGGCAGTTCCGCTTCCAGTGACAATTTCCTTTGCAGTAAAGGCACTCCGTTGCAGGCTTGGGTCCAGCTTTGGGCTTCTTCATGGGAGCGGCAACTTGCTTTCCATTCTTCTTGAAGTTCCCTTTCTTTTACTTCTTCTTGAAACTAGTGGTCTTCTTAATCATCAACACTTTATGCTCTTTCTTGATTTCTACCTTCGCCGATTTCAGCATCGCGAAAAGCTCGGGAATCATTTTCGTCATCCCTTGCATATTATAGTTCATCACAAAGTTCTAGTAGCTTGGTGATAGTGACAAGAGAATTTTGTCAATCACTATCTTATCTGGAGATTAACTCCCACTTGATTCAAGTGATTGTAGTACCCAGACATTCTAAGCACACACTCACTGGTTGAGCTATTCTCCTCCATCTTGTAGGTAAAGTACTTGTCAGAGGTCTCATACCTCCTAACACGGGCATAAGTCTAAAATACTAATTTGAGCTCTTGGAACATCTCATATGCTCCGTGGTGTACAAAACTTTTTGAAGTCCCGGTTTTAAGCCGTAAAGCATGGCGCACTAAACTATTAAGTAGTCATCATATCAGGCTTGCCAAACGTTAATAACGTCTGCATCTGCTCCTGCAATAGGTCTGTCACCTAGCGGTGCATCAAGGACATAATTCTTCTGTGCACCAATGAGGATAATCCTCAGATCATGGACCTAGTCCGCATTATTGCTACTATCATCTTTCAACTTAGTTTTCTCTAGGAACATATCAAAAACAGGGGAGCTATATTGCGAGCTATTGATCTACAACATAGATATGCAAAAACTATTAAGACTAAGTTCATGATAAATTTAAGTTCAGTTAATCAAATTACTAATTGAACTCCCACTTAAATTAACATCCCTCAAGTTATTTAAGTGATACATGATCCAAATCAACTAACCCATGCCCAATCATCACGTGAGATGGGGTAGTCATCAATGGTGAACACCTCTATGTTGATCATATCTACTATATGATTCATGTTCGACCTTTCGGTCTGCAGTGTTCCAAGGCCATGTCTGTACATGGCTAGGCTCGTCAAGTTTAACCCAAGTATTCTGCATGTGCAAAACTGTTTTACAACCGTTGTATGTGAACGTAGAGTCTATCATACCCGATCATCACGTGGTGTCTCAAAACGATGAACTTTCGCAACGGTGCATACTCGGGGAGAACACTTATATCTTGAAGTTTAGTGAAGGGATCATCTTATAATGCTAACGTCGTTCTAAGGAAAATAATATGCATAAAAGATAAACATCACATGCAATCAAAATATGTGACATGATATGACCATCATCGTCTTGTGCTTTTGATGTCCATCTCCAAAGTATCGTCATGATCTCCATCGTCACCGGCTCGACACCTTGATCTCCATCGTTGCGTCCTGGTCGTCTTGCCAACTATTGCTTCTACAACTATTGCTAACGCATAGCGATAAACTAATGCAATTACAGGGCGTTTGCTCTTCATACAATAAAGAGACAACCCTAAGGTTCCTGCCGGTTGTTGATATTACAAAACATGATCATCTCATACGTCAACATATATCACATCATATCTTGACCATATCACATCACAACATGCCCTGCAAAAAAAATTAGACGTCCTCTACTTTGTTGTTGCAAGTTTTACGTGGCTCCTACGGGCTTCTAGCAAGAACCATTCTTACCTACGCAAAAACCACAACAGTGTTTCATCAAGTTTGCTGCTTTAACCTTCTTCAAGGACCGGCCATAGTCAAATTTGATTAAACTAAAGTAGGAGAAACAGACACCCGCCAGCCACCTTTATGCAAAACTAGTTGCATGTCTGTCGGTGGAACCGGTCTCATGTGAGTGCATGTAAGGTTGGTCCAGGCCGCTTCATCCCACAATACCGCCGAATCAAAATAAGACATTGGTGGTAAGCAGTATGACTATCACCGCCCACAACTCTTTGTGTTCTGCTCGTGCATATCATCTACGCATAGACCTGGCTCAGGGGCCACTTTTGGGAAACGTGGCATGGAAAACAAAAAATTTCTACGTGCACGCAATGATCTATCCATGGAGATGCATAGCAACGAGAGGGGAGAGTTTGTCTACGTACCCTCATAGACCGTAAGCGGAAGCGTTTAACAATGAGGTTGATGTAGTCGAACTTCTGCGCGCTCCAACCGATCAAGTACCGAACATACGAAACCTCCGTGTTCTGCACACGTTCAGCTCGGTGACGTCCTCCGCCTTCTTGATCCAGCAAGACGGCGAGGTAGTAGATGAGTTCCGACAACACGACGGCGTGGTGATGGTAATGGTGAAGTGATCTCCGCAGGGCTTCGCCTAAGCACTACGAAAATATGACCGGCGGTGTAAACGGTGGAGGGGGCGCCGCACACGCCTAGGTAATTGTCTATTGTGTGCTAAGCACCCCCGTCCCACATATATATAGGTGGGAGGGAGGGAGGAGCAGCCAAAGGAGGCGCCCAAGTAGGAGGAATCCTACTTGGTGTCCCTCCCAAGCCGCGCCCCCTTTTCCTTATTTGGAGTGCGGGGAAAGGCAGGGGAGGGTGGCGCCCCCTCCTTTCCTTTCTCCCATGAGAGGGAAAGGCAGGAGGGGCTAGCCCTCCCCCTAGGGCTGGCCAAATAAGGGAGGGTCGCACCAGCCCCTTTGTGGGCTGGTCTGTCCCCTCCTTTGGCCCATAAGGCCCATATCTTGCCGGGGGGTGCCCGGAACCCCTTCCGATGACCCGATTCCTTCCCGGTACGTCCCGAAACACTTCCTGTGTCCAAATACCATCGTCCTATATATGAATCTTTACCTCTCGACCATTTCGAGACTCCTTGTCATGTCCTTGATCTCATCTGGGACTCCGAACAACATTCGGTCACGAAAACATATAACTCATATAACACTATATCGTCAACGAGCGTTAAGCGTGCAGACCCTACGGATTCGAGAACTATGTAGACATGACCGAGACACCTCCCCGGTCAATAATCAACAGCGAAACCTGGATGCCCATATTGGCTCCTATATATTCTATGAAGATCTTTATCGGTCGAACCGTTATGACAACATACGTAATTCCCTTTGTCCATCGGTATGTTACTTGTCAGTATCTTCATACCTAGTTCAATCTCGTTACCGGCAAGTCTCTTTACTCATTCCGTAATACATCACCTCGTGACTAACTTCTTAGTCATTTGCTTGCAAGCTTATGATGTGTTACCGAGAGGGCCCAGAGATACCTCTCCGATACTCGGAGTGACAAATCCTAATCTTGATCTATGCCAACTCAACAAACACCTTCGGAGATACCTGTAGAGCATCTTTATGATCACCCAGTTATGTTGTGATGTTTGATAGCACACAAGGTATTCCTCTGGTATCCGGGAGTTGCATAATCTCATAGTCGAAGGAATAAGTATTTCACATGAAGAAAGCAATGGCAATAAACTGAACGATCATTATGCTAAGCTAATAGATGGGTCTTCTCCATCACATCATTCTCCTAATGATGTGATCCCGTTATCAAATGAAAACACATGTCTATGGTTAGGAAGCCTTAACCATCTTTGATAAACGAGCTAGTCTAGTAGAGGCTTACTAGGGACACGGTATTTGTTTATGTATTCACACATGTATTTAAGTTTCCGATCAATACAATTTTAGCATGAATAATAAAACTTTATCATGATTTAGGAAATATAATAATAACCATTTTATTATTGCCTCTAGGGCATATTTCCATCATTCCCGCCCGATGGTGGTCAGTGTCGCTATAGAGCGTGAATGCTGCATTCATACCGGCCCAGAGTGGACGCGGCCTCTCTCTGGAGCTGGCATTGCAGCGGCCCGTCGTCTGATAGCGCCGCCTGCGCCGCTTCCCAGTCCACGTGACGTCTCTCCGCATTCAAACGACACCAGTCCATCCGCCTCCTCCATAAATGTATGCGGTTGTCAAGGAACCTACTCCGGCGCCACCCGTTCGTCCGTCTATCGCCCACCGTTAAGGACCTTTCCTGCTGGCCTGCCCTCTGCCCGCTATTTAAACCCCAGGTGGGCAACACAGCCGCATCAATCCACCCTCCTCCGCTCCACACCACACCCGCCATGGCCTCCTCGAGCTCCAAAGCATTGTAGGAGTGCCCCTCGTCCGAGCATAAGGAGGAGATTGCCGCCATTGCGGCCGGCTGGCAGGCCGCTACACGGACGATCTCACCGGAGGCCGGCACCGCGGACGTGCCAATGGCAGAGGCGGGCGATGAGCCGGTGCCACCATTCAGGCCAGCTAATGTTGGCATCACCATGGGTGAGGCCCGTGCTCACTACACCGACATGGGGCTGGAGGAGCGGGAGGCCGCGTTCCGCCCGGCGCAGGCCGACGAGGCCTACAATCTCCACATCCTCAACGAGTACCACCACGGGGTGGAGCTAGCCATTGCCAGCACAGGCATCACAGCGGGCGTGGAAGTGGATTAGAAGGAGGCGCTACTCCAGTTCAACTACTACGCCCGCGACATGCGCCGTGACCGCTGTCGCTACCACTAGTATCAGGCGGATTTAGATGCCACCTTCAGGGAGATGGTCGAGGCGACAGATGAAGTTTTCGGGCCTGACAATGACGGCGGTGAAGAGGTTGACATCTCCACAACGGCTGCGGCTCGACGCCACGACGACGATGACTACAACGAGGCAGAGTACAACATGGGAGAGTGTTGGCACTTGTGTCACAGGAAGGCCACTGTCCTTCCCTTCCCGCTGAAGCTAAGCTTGGCGGGCTCATCCTCCACCGGCTGATTAGCCGCTTGTAGGCTGCAGAGGCGGAGCTAGAGCTTCAGTTTCTGGGGCTCATGGCCGGCCAAACATGGGTTGCAGGAGGGCGCGGTCATTAAGACTACATTTAGTTAAAGAAAGTCTGAAATGTAATGAATGTGCTCCGGTGACAAGGCAGGTGACATGTTCAGTTTAAACTTGGCACTGGTGCTCGCATTTTCTTGGATTTATTTCAGCTTTCCTGCAATTTTCGTTCAGTGGAAGAACACATTGCCATCGACTACGAAGTTCATCGATCTTAGGATGTATCTCGAATGTGCTCATAGGTAAAATCTATTATATTTTCCATTTAGTGCATGTCGATTTTGTGTTTGCATGTGCCATATAAGCTGCTGGCACGGGATTTTTTTAACACCGTACTGACGGACACTCATACATATGCACATACACTCACCCCTAGAATGCATGCACGTACACACTATCCTTATGAGCACCTCCAAGAGATTGAGCCGGCACATCATCTTGAGATTGACGAAGTTGCCATAGACACCTTCGTAGTTGACGGGAACGTCTCCTCCCTCTGAACGCACATCGCCAAAAGGCCTGATACAAATTTAGAAAAATACGAGCACCAATGTCAATTCTAGGACTTAAACTCTGCTGGGCTAGGGATACCACTGTACTCTTAACCATTCAATCACAGGTTGGTTTGTGGCATGCGATTTTCTTGGTCGCAGTGCATTGTGTGGGTTCTCGCCTGATATTTTCTAATTAACTAGGAAAATGTAATGTAATGGCGAAATTTCCACCCTGCTTTGTCGGGTTCGGAGAAAAAAACATGGCCATCGAAGAACTATGGCACAGATTACCCCACATGATAGTCCCATTCCTTGGAGAACTCGTAATTCTTGTGGGGTTTTCCCCCCCGAGAAAACGTCATATCTATTCATCGTAGCATGGGAGTACAAAGAACACATAAATAACAACAATTACATCCATCTTCATAGACCACCTAGGGATGACTAACTCTCGTGGTTAATTACTTGTCACTTAAAAATCAAACAATATTGTTTATTTTATGTGACACATTCACTAGGTTAGTGCATGCGTAGACGATTATTCACCCTTACAACTAATAAACATGACGGTATATATTTCTACCAATCGTTTCAACGAGGTTCAGAGATTGACGTGGCAAAGTCCACGCCTCCACGGTCTTGGCAGGAGCATCTATGATGATTTAAACCTATTTTGTCACATAAATCTATGCATATCAGTCTCGGAAGACTTCGTTATGTTTGTGTCCCTCTTACCTTTTAGAGAAAAGGCGCAGGTCGAGCCCGAGAAAAGTCTAACCTTGCCCAACTTTGAATGAACAAAGGCATCAACCGACAAGGATTAGAGCATCTACAGCCTGACCTGGTAAAATCCTCCTCCCCCCCCCCCCCCCCCCCCCCATATGTCCGCGGATGTGCCCTGGCACGCCGCGGACGCAGCCGGACGTCCCCTCGTATGTCCTGCCTAGCAGCCACATACCTCAAATACAGACTGTCAAATACATGAAAATCCATGCACGTCCATCATACACACCATTGTCGTACGTAAATAATAAATATTGGTACCGAAAATACAAAGTTCTTACATAAAATTTGTATTAAGTGCACAACTCAAAAATTAACTCTTTGGTGTTCATTGTGGGTCCACATATGCGCCACAAGGTCACCGAGTAGTTATGCGTGCACCTGATGATCTCGAAGATTCGGATGCATCTCCAGAAAGTTTATAAGCTGATTTGCATCTTGATCTTCCGGGATTTGGACTTATTCTCCAGGCACTTCAAAATCATTGGTTTGTCCTACCCCATCATCCTCGTCCTCCACAATCATATTGTGCCAAATAATACAAGATGTCACCAGCTGGCACAAAGTTTCCGATTCCCACATCATTGCAGCTCCACAAACAATTCTCTAATGAGCTTGAAGCACTCTGAGTTTCCTCTCTCACTAGTAGAAAGAGGGTCAAATGTCAAGCACAGTAGTGCCGGTTTGCTTTTGAGCCGGCACTAATGTGTGCATTAGTGTCGGTTCCAACGGCTAGCCAGCCGCTTTCATTAGTACCGGTTCGTGGCCGACCTTTAGCACCGGTTCGTGCCACGGACCGGTACTAAAGTGAGTGGTGGCAGGATGTTGTCAGTCCGGGGCCCCTCCAGCACCTTTAGTACCGGTTCATGGCACGAACCGGTGCTAAAGGTCATCCTACATAAACCCTTCGTCCACCCGAGCTCGCTCTGTTCTTCCCCTTTCCCCTCTCCTCTTTGTTCTTCCCCTCTTCCTCTCGAGCTCATCACACATTTTGCCCAAAATTTGTCAAGATTTGAAGGCCCCCATCCATTCAAATGATCACAAAGGTTAGCAACTTTGTCCTTTCATCTCTCATTGCTAGATTAGCTCTTGCAATGCTTTGTATAGTGATTAATTTATGAGTTTAGTAATTTGGTAGAAAATATATGTGCTAGTATTTGATTTATATGCAATTTGTGGTCAAAACTAACACTTAGTTTGCATATGTAGGTGTGGTTTACTTAGTGCCTTCTAAATCTCTGTCGTAACCACAGTCGATCGCCCGCACCGTTCCGTCGCCGGCACCACCTTGTGGTGAGCCTCTTGTTCATGAATGTTTTACATTACCAAATTGATGTTTGTGTGATTTGGATATATAGTTACTCGTATAATTATCTTACCCGTACGTTGTTTGTTATACATAGTGCCATGGTTTTGATATCCGTCCCCGTCGGCCCTCGTCCTTGTTAGGATTCGGATGTGGTATATTCTCTTTTAAAACTAATTGTTACATTTCGTGTTTATGACAAATTATGCCCATCAAGTTGACATAGATATTTTTGTCTAGGAGGTTTGTGAACCGGAAATTCCAACCGACCCTATTGTCGAGAGGTTAAATTTAGTTGAAAGAGAAAACGAGTATTTGAAAGAAAAATTGAAAAGAATTGAGGGGGAGAAGATGGAATTGGAGTTGCATGTTGCCGATGTCGTCGATGATCACAAGATCAAGATGGAGAAAATGCGCTTGAAGATTAGAAAGATTAGAAAATATGCCATTGATAGTGAGGCTTGGTATCATTATGCTGTTGGATCAATTGTTACCTTAGTTGCGATCTTGATCGCATTTGTTGTTGCATTTAAATTCTTTAGTTAGAGAGTTATTTGTTTGTTGCATTTAAGTCTTGTATGAACTTTATGTATGAACTTGTATTAATTTGGTCTATTCGGTGTTGTGTAATGAAGATGAGCCGACAATGGATGTACGATGACCGATGCTCTCCCGAGTTCATTAATGGCGTGCAAACTTTTCTGCTTGTGGTTGAGGCAAACAAGCGGGCGGATGGTTTTATGCCTTGTCCATGTTTAGTCTGTAAGAATGATCACAATTACTCTACGTCAAGAACCATTCACGTCCACCTGTTTAAGTCCGGTTTCATGCCCCACTATAATGTTTGGACCAAGCACGGAGAAAGAGGGGTTATGATGGAAGACAATGAAGAAGAAGAGAACAACGACAACTATCCTGGCCATGGGTTCCCTGAATACCATGATACAACAATGGGGGAAGAAGCTGAGCCGGCAATGCGGGAAGAAGCTGAAGAAGAGGCATCAGATGAGCCCGCTGATGATCTAGGTCGGGCCATTGCCGATGCAAAGAGAAACTGCGCAAGTGATTTGGAGAAGAAGAAGTTGCAGCGCATGTTAGAGGATCACAAGAAATTGTTGTACCCGAATTGCAAAGCTGACAAGAAAAAGTTGGGCACCACACTGGAATTGCTGCAATGGAAGGCAGAGAATGGTGTATCTGACAAGGGATTTGGAAAGTTGCTGGTAATGATAAAGAATATGCTTCCAAAGGACAACGAATTGCCTGAGAGTACGTACGAAGCAAAGAAGGCTGTCTGCCCTCTAGGGTTAGAGGTGCAGAAGATACATGCATGCCCTAATGACTGCATCCTCTACCGCGGTGAGTATGAGGATTTGAACGCTTGCCCGGTATGTGGTGCATTGCGCTATAAGATCGGGCGCGATGACCCTGGTGATGTCGAGGGCGAGCGCCCCAGGAAGAAGATTCCTACCAAGGTGATGTGGTATGCTCCTATAATACCACGGTTGAAACGTTTGTTCCAAAACAAAGAGCATGCCAAGGCGATGCGATGGCACAGAGAAGACCGTAAGAAAGACGGAAAGTTGAGAGTACCCGCTGACGGGTCGCAGTGGAGAAAAATTGTGAGAAAGTATGGGAAGGAGTTTGCAGATGACGCAAGGAACGTATGGTTTGGTCTAAGCGCAGATGGCATTAATCCTTTTGGGGAGCAGAGCAGCAACCATAGCACCTGGCCTGTGACTCTATGTTTGTATAACCTTCCTCCTTGGTTGTGCATGAAGCGGAAGTTCATTATGATGCCAGTGCTCATCCAAGGCCCTAAGCAACCCGGCAACGACATTGATGTGTACCTAACGTCATTAGTTGAAGAACTCTTACAGCTGTGGAATGGAACAGGTGTACGTGCGTGGGATGAGCACATGGGGGAAGAATTTGACCTAAAGGCCTTGCTGTTCATGACCATCAATGATTGGCCTGCTCTCAGTAACCTTTCAGGACAGACAAACAAGGGATACCGCGCATGCACGCACTGTTTGGATGATACCGACATTATATATTTGGACAATTGTAGGAAGAATGTGTACCTCGGACATCGTCGGTTTCTTCCGAGCAGGCATCCCATAAGAAAGAAAGGCAAGCATTTCAAAGGTGAGGCGGATCACCGGACGAAGCCTCGCCACCGTACTGGTGCTGATGTACATGATATGGTCAAGGATTTGAAGGTAGTCTTTGGAAAGGGTCCTGGCGGACAACCTGTTCCGAATGACGCTGACGGACGCGCACCCATGTGGAAGAAGAAATCTATATTTTGGGACCTGCCCTATTGGGAAGATCTAGAGGTCCGCTCTGCAATCGACGTGATGCACGTGACGAAGAATCTTTGCGTGACCCTGCTTGGCTTCTTGGGCGTGTATGGGAAGACAAAAGATACACCTGAGGCACGGGAGGACCAGCAACGTATGCATGGAAAAGACGGCATACATCAGGGTCATGCCAGCTATGCTCTTACCAAAGAAGAGAAGGAAATCTTCTTTGAATGCCTGCTCAGTATTAAGGTACCGTCTGGCTTCTCGTCGAATATAAAGAGAATAATAAACATGGCAGAGAAAAAGTTCCAGAACCTAAAGTCTCATGACTGCCACGTGATTATGACGCAACTGCTTCCGGTTGCATTGAGGGGGCTTCTACCGGATAACGTTCGATTAGCCATTCTGAAGCTATGTGCATTCCTCAATGCAATCTCTCAGAAGGTAATCGATCCAGAAATCATACCAAGGTTAGAGAATGATTTGGTGCAATGTCTTGTCAGTTTCGAGTTGGTGTTCCCACCATCCTTCTTCAACATCATGGCGCACGTCCTAGTTCACCTATGCGAAGAGATTAGCGTTTTGGGTCCTGTATTTCTACACAATATGTTCCCCTTTGAGAGGTTCATGGGAGTCTTAAAGAAATATGTTCATAACCGTGCTAGGCCAGAAGGAAGCATCTCCAAGGGCCATGAAAATGAGGAGGTCATTGAGTTTTGTATTGACTTTATTCCTGACCTTAAGCCGATTGGTGTTCCTGAATCACGGCATAAGGGCAGACTGGATGGAAAAGACACGCTAGGAGGGAATCAAAAAATATGTATGGACGGACATTCTCTCACTGAAGCACACTACACAGTTATACATAATTCCGCCTTGGTGGCTCCGTATATGGACGAACACAAGAGTTTTCTACGCTCCAAACACCCGGAGCGGTCTGATGACTGGATTACACATGAACAAACCAGGAGTTTTGCCGGCTGGTTGCAGACACGTACCATGCATGACGCCTCTATTGAAGATGACCTGTACTCGCTGTCCCAGTTACCAACTTCGAATATAATGACTTTCAAAGGGTACGAGATAAATGGTAATACATTTTACACGATCACCCAAGATAAGAAGAGCACCAACCAAAACAGTGGTGTCCGCTTTGATGCAACAACCAAGACGGGAAAGAAAACATATTATGGTTACATAGAGGAGATATGGGAACTTGACTATGGACGTGATTTGAAGGTCCCTTTGTTTCAGTGCAAATGGGTCAATATGACACGATATGGGGTAACGGAAGACCCGCAGTATGGAATGACAACAGTGGATCTCAACAATCTTGCGTATGCAGACGAACCATTCGTCCTAGCTAATGATGTGGCACAGGTTTTCTATGTGAAGGATATGTCTACCAAGCCGAGAAAAAGAAAAAATAAGGAAGCGAATGCATCATACGATGAGCCAAAGCGTCACATAGTTCTTTCTGGGAAGAGAAACGTCGTGGGAGTGGATGACAAGACAGACATGTCAGAAGATTATGAAAAGTTTGATGAAATTGCTCCATTCACAGTGAATATTGACCCGAGCATCTAGTTAAATGATGAAGATTTTCCATGGCTACGGCGCAAAGGGACATACGCGAGGAAAAAGTTTCACACCCAAAGATCTGGGATATGATCGGCTTCACTATCATCAATTTCTTCTGTGTGTTTTGGCATTTGAAACGCGAAGAAATTTTATGTGCAAACAAATTCTTTCATGCATTTACTGATTTTTTCAACTAAATGACCTTGAAATTGAAAAGCATTTCAAATGAACTCAAAAAAGGTTGAAAGTTGGCATGGTATCATAATTTCACCCACCTAGCATGTGCAAAAAAGTAGAGAGGGTTACCGCAAAAACTGGATGCACTTCGTGTATAAAATGGACAATCTCTTTCGAAGTATCAGGGTTTCGGATGAAAACTCATCCGTTATAAAGGGATTTCATTTTTTAAATAACCTAAGCATTACCAAATTAAATATAATGATAAAACACACTAATATTAAACATAAGAAAAAAGAATCACTGAAAATCTATTTTCATAGTTAAGTTATTCACAAACTAGTGATTCACACAAATTTCAAATAATTCAAAATGTAAACTATTCAAATTTGTAAACTACCGGCACTAATAGAAAGTTTGTAATTTTTTGTACCTAAAGCAAAAATATTCCCAAAGAAACTCTAAATACAGCAAAAAACAACTCAAAAATAAATAAACCAAAAATAAATAAAGCAAAAAAATTAGAAAATAAAAAAGCCCACCTACTGGGCCAGAGCGACCTGCATACGACTAGAAACCCAACCTGTAGTTGGGCCAGGATGCAGGCCCGCAAGCCCAGTAGGCCCACAGGCAGAGTAGGAGAGGTAGGCCCAGAAGGCCTGCTATTGAGAGGAGCTCAATGCAGTGCCCGCGTCGGGGCTTATAAACTGGTCCTGGCGCTCCTCACCTAGCGAGGTGGGACTAAACTTCTGCGCCCCTCGCCTGGCAGCGCACACCCATTGGTACCGGGTGGTGGCACCAACCGGTACTAAAGGGTGGGCCTTTAGTACCGGTTGGTGCCACCACCCGGTACTAAAGGTGGGCGCTTCCCGCCGCTTGGCCTGGCCAAAATCGACCTTTAGTATCGGTTGGTGGCTCCAACCGGTACTAAAGAACCATCCTATATAAGAAACACTTACGAAAATTTCGTCAGTTTCCTCCCACTTTTCTCTGCTTCATCGCCGCCGCCCCGTCCCGCGCCGTCGCCGCCGCCGTCGCGCCATCCCTGTCGACTCCGCGCCGCCCCCGTCCTCGTCGCGCCGTCCGCGTCGCCGGCCCGTCCCCATCCCCGCACCGGCCCGCGTCCCCGTCCCCGCACCGGCCCGCGTTGCCGTCGCCGTCGCCGTCGCCTCGACCTCGCCCGCGCTGTGAGCTTCTGTCCCCCCTCTCCTCTCCCTCCAATCGAAGCCGCCGCGCGCGCCGCCGGCGCCGTCGCCTTGGCTCGCCGTCGCCGTCGCCTGCACACACAACACATACACACACACACCATACGCACACACACATACACAATTTTTGTTTTGTTTTTAGTTTTTAGTTTTTCTGTTTTTAGTTTTTAGTTTTTCTGTTATTAGTTATTAGTTTTTAGTTTTTTCAGTTTTTTCTGTATTAATGTTATAGAAATGTTAGTTATAAAATTTAGAATTTGCATATAAGAAATCACAATCCAATCATTTAAAAAATGTTACTTTACTTTTGCGGCATATAGTATTTGTTGTCGACAATGCCCGGCCCGCATCCTCGCCATCGACCCATTCGCGACGACGTCCTGCTTCACAGGACCCATGTCCGGGATTGGGCTCCGCCGGGCTAGCACTTGGAGGTGCTACCTAGAGGGGCGCAACGCTTGGTGAGGAACCCGTCCTCGGGTCCCGTCGTCGACCCTGATCTCCTTTGGTGGCGTTCGCGTGGGCCACATTCGGTGCAGAGGGAGCCGGCCCTGCCGGAGGTGGTGCGTCGTCGTGTCAGGGAGGAGGACGAGCACGTCCATCGCTACATGGCTGCTATGGACGTCAGGTTCTCCAATACCTGGCAGGTTCTTTGGGCAGATGACCGGAGATATGATCCTGTGCTGGTTCCTTGTCTTTGGGTGTCCACCGCCCGCGCCCCAGGAACCGCGAGTGGCCTAGATTCTTCTATAGTATTCGATCTTTATTAGCTACCTAGCCAGTGATGTATTCGAGATAATATATTATTTGAGACGATGTATTCGAGATAATATATTATTCAAGACGATGTATTCGAGATTATATATTATTCGAGACGATGTATTCGAGATTATATATTATTCGAGACGATGCATATGATGTACTATATGATTCAGTTTTTCCTTATTGATTGCATCCATGCATTGTAATTTGAATACTAAATTGTTTTATATTTCTTCTGTATTAGTTAAATAAAAGCTATGGCGGACAATACCGGCAGAGAGGGAGAAGAGGCCCTGTTCGAGATCATACGCAGCCCTAGCAGGCCAGATGATCTGAATGAAGCAAATGACGACTCCCAATATCTAAACAATACCGGGGAGGGTGATGATAAGATATTCGATCTCGACGATCGAGCTGATGAAGTCATGAACTATGATTATGATTATGATGACGCAGACAATGATTATGATGATGAATACAATGTTGATCTTGAAATAACAAAGACTACCGGCGAGGTATATTTATATAAGCAGGCATCTAGTGATCATCACATGTTTTTTTATTTGAAGATATATTAACGAATCGATCTTTTTTCTTTCAGCCCTCCAGATCGAGCAAATCTGCTTCTACAGACAGCAGGACAAAGCGCGGCCCGAGCAGAAAGTTGAAGGAGGGTGTAAAGTACAACATCGATTCCATCAAAACTAGTGGCGAACCCCTCACGCCTAAGAACATTGCGAGCAAGTTCGTTCGTCAGTGCGGAGTTCTTGTGAAGGACCAACTCCCGATCTCCATTCAAGAATGGAAAGAGCCAAAAACTAAACGCCCAGATGTTACTTGGGTCGACGACAGAGCGAAACAAAAGCTTTGGAAATCTCTGATGGAACATTTCACCCTACCAGATTATTTCACTGATGCAGATGTGCAGAAAGTCAAGGACGCTGCTCTTAAGAAGATGGCAATTGCATTCAACACCCACAAGAAAACTGTATGGGCCAACTACCTCGCTGCAGAAAGGAAGACTCCAGAATTCAAGGGAACACTGGAGAAGCAAAGAGAACACTGGCCCGCTTTCGTGAAATTCAAGGAATCAGAATTATCTAAGCAACGGTCGAGAAAAAACAAGGCCAATGCCGCAAAAAAGACGCAGTTGCATAGGCTGGGTCAAGGTGGCTACGCGGTGGCAATGCCTAAGTGGGATAAGTCTGAGCAAGAGATGGAGGATGAAGGGGTCACTCCGGTTACTAGGAGCTGGCTCCCCAGGTGCAGAACTTGGTTCTATGCGCGTGGTGGGGCGTTGGACCCGAAGACAGGCCTGGTTTCGAAGAAGGCAAGTCTAAATGGAGCAGAACAAAAGTTACTTGACGCAATAGAAGATGCTCGAAAGGGGGTGTTCACGCCCAACAGAGAGAACGACGAGCTTACGCGCGCCCTGGGAAATCCTGAACACCCGGGAAGAACACGAGGCAAGGGCGTTATTCCCTGGTATGAGGGCTTTCTGGAATGGAACGACGACTACAGGACCCGTGCAAGAAAGAAGATGGAGGAGGAGAATAAGAGGAAGCTGGAGGAGGAGCAGAGGAAGCAGGACGCGGAACGCCTTCAAGGCCTAGAAGCAAGGCACGCGGACTTGGCACTCAAATTCCAGCAGCAGCAGCAGCAGCAGCAGCAGCAGATCGACTCACTTAGCCAGGAAAAGGGGTCTCAGCAGCGGCAGCAGCAAGCAGATGATCATCCAGCATTGGATAGCACCGTCCCATCCATGCCGAGAAGCAGCGTTGGTTCTGCCCCGGGCGACGCACTGCTGGATACATACCCTGTGGATGACATCATAGAGAACACTAACTGTGAGCTACACTACAAAATGAAGAACATATCCATGAAGGTGGTGAACGCCGTTGCTTTACAATTACCCCCGAAGCAACCTTCCATTACGCCCCGATTCCAGAGGGCTATGCTCGTGTCTTGGTTGATGAGGTGGTGGGCCCATATTCGGGGCTAGAGCTTGACATTCCTGGAGGTGACGACGAGCAAACACTGGGAGAGGCCATACATCGTTTCATCCTATGGAAAAAGGATTGCATCATCTTTCGAAGTCCACCGACACCGCGTCTGCCGACTCCTCCTCGAAGTCCGCCACCGTGTTAGCAAACTCCCGCTCCTCCAAGTCCGCCACCGTGTCAGGCCATACCTCCTGCTTCAAGTCCGGCACAGCGTCAGGCCACACCTCCTGCTTCAAGTCCGACACCGTGTCAGGCCACACCTCCTGCTTCAAGTCCGGCGCAGCGTCAGGCCACTCCTCCTGCTCCAACTAAGCCACGTCAGCCGTCTCCGCCGCCTAAGCAATCGTAGAAGAGACACGCCGCAGCTATGGTGCGTAGCGGTACGAGTCGAGGTAGTACAGAAAGTACAGGCGGAGACAAGCGATATAAATATGGTCCAAGCAGCCTCACTCCTCTTCCTCAGAGGCCTTACGACATGATCGAGGAGCAAAACGATGCAATAGTGCTGGCCGAAGTGGACGCTCATTTTCGACCGAAACCGGGAACGCCGCCGAGGGAGAAAGTGCCTGAGGAAAAGATTGACCACTTCATTCGTATGGCTAGACCACCAGCTCCCAAGCCTGTTGACTCAGACTATGAGCGCCAAATCAAGAAGGCACATCGAGCACGACTACAGAAAGAAGCGAGCTCGAGCTCGAGCCAACAAGCAGCTGTCAAAAAATGCGGGAAAACCGTTCCCCAGCTGGGAGAACAGGCGGCGCAATCGACCCCCCCCCCGCTTGTTGTGCCAACAACACATGAGAGTACGCGCGCCCAATATTATTGTGGGCAAACCGTTTACGTTCCCGAGCTGGGCGATGTGGTAATAACCGAGGAGCATATAATGCAGGCTGGAATGCTCAAGATCACTGTTGGACAACTCCTCGAGATCGAGCCCATGCCTCCACTTAGAGGAGGAAATAAAAGGGAAATATGTCCGGGGCCAACCTTTGGTCGAGCCCGAGGAGGTCAAGAACCTCCCAACGAGAATGTATGAATTTCATGATTGGTACATGAAAATTACCAAGATTTCCAATCGAGAGTCCCTCATGGTGCAAGTCGAGGAAGATCATTACTTCCATAAGAAAGCTCTGGCCATTGAGTATTCAGAACTATTTCAGTTATTCAATCAAGATGCACTCGACAAATCTATCGTCAGTTGCTATTGTCTGTAAGTGATTTCTTTCTGTAATTTAAGTCTCAAGCTAGCTCTAGTGCTCATTGATTGATCATTAATTACCTGTAATTATATATCCTCACTATATATTATTTTCTATGGTATTATGCAGGATGAAGATGTATGAAATGAAAAAAGTTGGACGCTATGGCATTGGGTTCATTGACCCAAATACCGTTAATGAATACACAGGGAAATTGGAATGGTGTAGACAAGATGTAGAGAAATGCATGCTAGAGTTCTTGAAGCGCCTCAGTAGCAATGAAGATATACTACTTCCTTACAACTTCGAGTGAGTCACACTGTCATGTACTACAAATTCTGTTTTTGCTTACTAGCTAGATGTTAATAAGTGTATAGGGTTTAGGGTTATAGTTGATTAGTGTTATGCACATGCCCGCTTAATTTATACATGCAAACGTATGCGCATGCAGCTTCCACTGGATCTTGTTAGACATTAAAGTTAACGAAGGGAAAGTTGAAGTACTGGACTCACTACTTAAAAAAATAGTGACTACAGCATCGTGAAGGGGATAGTCGACAGGTTATTTCAATCATTATTAACTATATCTCGGCCTATTTAGTTCGTCATTTCCTGATATGAACTATTTTAATAACCCCTTTATTAATTTTCTTTGCCGGCGGGCAGGGCTTGGGAAAAGTACATCAAGGTGACTCCAGGAAAATGGCGACAAAAGCTATGTTGGTATCGACCCAAGGTAAGTAATTAAGTAGTAGTAGCTAGCTAGCTACCATCTCTTTAATTCTTGTTTTAATACCATTAATTAATTAATATGCTTGATTAATTATTATCTGATTAAATTCTATTGTCGTAAAGGCCCTGAAGCAGGCGCCGGGGACTGAAGTGTGTGCATACTACGTTTGCGAGAACATTCGCATGATGGCGTCCGAAAGGAGCAGATCTGATAGACAGGACTGGGTACGTTTGCCAGAACATTATTCACAAATCTTACATGATTTTTGATATCTAGTCACACAACTAATACACATGCATATTGATCTCCTTCTTAACAGTTCAAAGAGGTGTGGGATTTTTGCTCGACCAGGTCATAGATCCCAAAGGAGAATACTATTACCCGCTACCGCCCCCATGAACAACTTCTCATCGTGCTCCGAAGGCACCAAGGCAACATGTAGGAGAAATTGTATATAGATATATACATGTGTATGTGTGAATAATAAATGGTGGTTGTGAGGCATTCGATTATATATATATGATCAGTTCTACAAGAAAATCTATTTATATATATGCATAATGTGTACAATATGTAGTATCGTAAAATACCAGCAAACAAAAAAGATTTAAATGGAAAACACAAAATTAATGGAAAAATTAAAATTAAAACCAAAACCCCCCAAACATTTAGTACCGGTTGGTGCTACCAACCGGTACTAATGGTCTACAAGCACCCGGGCCTGGCTCGTGCCACGTGGTGGCACTTTAGCGCCGGTTCGTGCCGAACCGGTACTAAAGGGGGGGGCCTTTAGTCTCCACTCCATAGTGCCGGTTGCAGAACCGGCACTAAAGGCCCTTACGAACCGGTGATAAAGGCCTGTTCTGCACTAGTGTCTCCACATCCTTCCTAGATGCTTCCTGTATTGTTGCTAAGTGGCTTTGTTTGTTAGCTTCTAGTTCGGATATGGTCTTCACAAACGCCGCCCACTGAGGATAGATGCCATAGGCAAGATAGTACCCCATGTTATAGTCGCAGCCATTGATAGTGTAATTACAATGCCCCTTGAACATGGGAGATCGTTGAAGCACATTGATGTCGTTGTGAAAACCAGGCATTCCAAAGAAAGCATGCCAAATCCATAAGTCATGTGATGCCACTGCTTTCAGTATGATTATGGTATTTTTGGTGTGACCTTGGTACATTCCACACAAACCTTTCGGCAGCTCTTCCATTGTCAATGCATGCAATCAGTTGATCCGAGCATACCTAGGAAACCTCGGGCATCTCCAATAGCAAAAAACTTCTCCGTGTCCTAAACATTTGATTCTCTTAGATACTCTGGTCCAAACACCTACACCACGGCGCGGGAAAACCACATAGTAGTCTTCAGACATGTGCTCTCACTACTGGAATCAGCTATTTTGCCGTCTGCCACGGCGGACGGCAAAGGCACGAACGGCGGACGGCAAAGGCCTTTGCCGTCAGCCGCAGACAGCAACAGGCTCCGGCAAAGTAGGCTACGGTAAACAGCTACTTTGCCGTCTGCTTCCTGGCGGCTGACGGCAAAGGCCCTTTGCCGTCCGCCGCGGACGGCAAAGAGGGCGGACGGCAATAATTGTGCCTTCAGTCTGTTAAGTGGCTAACGGCAGGCCTTTGCCGTCCGCCGCGGACGGCAAACATTCTAGTGCCTTTGCCGTCTGCCATATGATGTCATCTACACGTCACTACATGGCAGGCCTTTGCCGTCCGCCGCGGACGGCAAACTCTTTTACTCTTTGCCGTCTGCCACTGTAGGCAAATTGACCAAATGCGTCAGCTCCCAGGAAGCACAGCTGGATGCCACGTGGCCTCTTTGCCGTCCGCTGCAGACGGCAAAGAGCCCGTTGCCGTCGGTGGCAGACGGCAAAGAGCCTGCATATTGGCTCTTTTTTCTGTTTTTTATTAAATCCAAAAATTTTCATCACAAATATATATGACATATATAGATATATTTCACAGCAAACTTATAAGATATATATGATATATATGACAACAATTTTCACAGCAAACATATAAGATATCCATCCAACATGCAGAGTTCCATCATACATAGTTCCATCACATATGTTCCATCCAACTACCAAGTTCCATCATACATAGCATAGTTCATCCAACTACCAAGATACATGCATAGTTCAACGATACAAAAGAAACAAAGAAAGGGATAAGGAGCACTCCATCAATGCAAGCTTTCGTCAAGTGAATGAAATCTGCAAAATGAAAAATAAGAAAGTTAGAAATAGGTGACTAGAACAAGAAGAAGACTAGAACAAGAAGAGTATGTCATTTATGGGCTAACTTACGTGAAATGGATCATATATGAGCTAACTAAGTTGAAATGGGTCGTTTATGAGCTAACTAAGGTCAAATGGATCGTTTTTGAGGTAACTAAGGTGAAATGGATCGTTTTTTAGCTCACTTAGGTCAAATGGATCATTTATGAGCTAACTTAGTTGAAATGGATCGTTTTTGAGCTAACTTTGTTGAAATGGATCATTTATGAGCTAATTTAGTTGAAATGGATCTTTTTGAGCTAACTTTGTTGAAATGGATCATTTATGAGCTAATTTAGTTGAAATGGATCTTTTTGAGCTAACTTAGGTGAAATGGATCATTTAAGAGCTAATTTAGGTGAAATGGATCGTTTTTTAGCTCACTTAGGTCAAATGGATCATTTATGAGCTAAATTAGTTGAAATGGATCGTTTATGAGATAACCTAGGTAAGATGGGTCATTTTGGAGTTAACCTAGGTGAAATGGGCCATTTTAAAGCTAACGTAGGTAAAATGGATCATTTAGGAGCTAATCTAGGTAAAATGGGTCATTTTTGAGCTAACTTGGATGAACTGCATCATTTATAAGCTAACCTAGGTAAAATGGGTCATTTTGGAGGAAAAGAAGCTAACTCTAGGTCATTATGGTAAGCATATTGGAGGAAATAAAGCTAAGTCTAGGTCTTTATGCATTTGTTAAGCAAAACACTAGAGAAACTTACCGTGATCAGGGAGGTGTAGGAGCGGGGTGGCTAGTGCCGCTACCTGGAGAAGGATCGTGCGATGCGTTTCTGGAGTTAAGCTGCACCAAAGATCATTTCCAATGTCTCGTTAGCATTATGACACTCAAATGTTAAGACTAGCAAGTAATGTCCCCAAATTAAACTCACCGTGCTCCCAGGAGCAATCACTGGCATCGGCGGAGCGGGCTGACCGGACTTCTCGCACACAGACTGCACATTTGGTTTTCACAACAGAGTCATACTAGTTAGTAATGAGACTCAAATGTTAAGACTAGCAAGTAATCTGCAGAAGAAACTTACCACAAGGAGCTCATACATGGCCCTTGCCTGCATGTCATTCCGTGCCCTCTCCTCCTCCATCATCTTTCTCGTCCTCTCCTCCATCTCCCGCTGCCTCTCCGCCACCTCCGTCAGAAGTTTCTCCGTTCTATCTCTCTCAGTCTGTATAGCAGCCTGCAACACCACTCACATGACCATTTGTAATCATTGATGGAAGCGCACACAATGTAATGGAGAAAGATAACTGAGTACGTATCACTAACCTTGATGGCGAGTTGCACTGGCCGTTCACGAGGCCTTATCTCAGGAGCGGAGCTCGACTGGCGCGCCTTGATCTCCGGGAGAGTGCTAGGACAACGGATAAGTCCATCTCCAATGGCTATGGAGCCATGGGACCTCCCGCCACCAGATATCATCACCAGCTCTGGATCAATGGGACCCTGGCTCGGGTTAAAGTCCTCCCCTTTCCTCGCCTTCCCCTCATCTCTATATCTCACGAGCTTGTTGTGGGAGGAGATGTTGGTGAAGTTGTTTGCATCATCGAGGTCAGACTGAGAGAAAGCCTTGACTTTCTTGAAAGAGGCAGTGTGGGCCATGGCATACAGGTCGTACACCTCTGGCACCTTATCCGCCTTATTGTAGCATGCCTGAAAGAGAGAAACAATGAAAATTAGTAATTAAAGGGCTCAAGCTAGCATGATGAATGAATTGCATGAATCATGAAGCAAACCACATACCCAGTTGCGCCCGAACTGATATAAGTTGGAGCTGCCTTGATGGTGTGGCACACCTTCCATTTGGACACGTTTGTCCTTGGCCTCGTTGTGGAGGGCTAGCCATTCTTTTGAGCACCACTCATCGACCAACACCTCCCAACAATCCATCCGATCCGCACACCATCTCGGAGGCGCCTAAGTTAGCAAATAGAAACTTGAGCGCTACGGCTAAGAATTACTAAATGAAGGAAATTAAGTAGAAGGCCTTAAGAATTACCTTCAAGTACTGCTCCTTACTCAGGAACTTATCGCGGCACGCCGGCTTGGTCTTCTTGATACCACGCAAGGCGTAGTAGTCTCGAACAGCCTGCACCCGAGCCTCGTGCCGTAAGTTCTGGAGTAGGCGCTTGCAGACGTTCTCGATAACATGTGCCGCGTCCTCCTCGTATCCCTCCTCACACCTGTAGAATGTCTGCAATCAAATGAGACAATATTGATTAGTACAATTAATAACTTGCTAGTTGAAGATTTTGAAATGTGTAAAGGAGAAATTACCCAGAACTTTCTGATCACCATGTCTGCCCTCGTGTCGCACACGACACCGTCGATAATCTCATCCGGCGGGGCCGGGGCAGCCACGTAGTGCTCCCAGCTCAATCCAAGCTCTGGAAGCCTACCCTCACCAGGCAACGTGACAAACCCCGGGAAGTTTTGCCGGCAAAGAACTCCAAGGACGGAGTTGGGCCGGCGGACACTATGATGGTGGTCCCAACCCCTGCAGCATGACAAGGCCAACGCATTAGTTATTTGAAGAAACGTGAATGCAGAAGGTACAAAAATATTAAATGCACTTACGTACCTCTCCCCATCAGGGAAAATCAACCACCTCTGCTCGCGGGTCGCCGGCACGGACGGGAGCCGTGTAGCACCATGCTGGTAGACGGTGCCACCCTCCTCCTCAAGATCAGTCGGCTCCCCGCCATCATCAGCATGGCCACTCGGCTCCTCGGGCTGATCCGGCAAGGTACCCCATCCGGACGTGTGCTCCTCCAGGGTCTCGTGGGCCGAACTCTCGTGGGCCGAAGGCCAGTCGACCCGAGGCTCGTGGGCCCAAGACCCGTGGACCGGAGGCTCGTGGACCGGAGTCCGTGTAGCCTCCTCCTCGGACGAGTCCACCCTAGCAGTCACGTTCTCGGGTGAAACAGCTGGGGGTGGCGGCGAGGAAGGCGCCGTAGCAGTCACCCTACCTCCTCTCCCGCGACCACGTGCCCCACCTCCTCTCTTCCTACCTCGTCCCCTGCTGGGCACCGCGGTCGACGAAGAAGGGCCCGGCGGTGTGGACATACTGTCCAGCAACGCTCGGCGGAGAGGTGCGTCTGGAATCGAAGACCTCAGACCACGCGCCGACGAAGAAGGGGCCTTGGCGCGCTCCCGACCAGCGCCCACCATCTTTCAACACCTGCCATGACAAACAGTAAACGAAATTAGTACAACATAGAAAAAAGACCGACATGAACAATAATATGTGTATCACTTAAGTGTATCATCATCAAGTACAACATTAAAAAATTTAATACCTGACACTACTAATAATCTCGATCAGTATCATCAATAAATGCATAATCATCATCATCACTATAATCAATGACGGGCTCATAGGGTTCAGTGGCATCAACATGTGGAAGGCCACCTTGACGTAATCGGTCAAGCAATGACAGGTCATCCGCAGCAGTAACCTCTTCTTGTTCCGGCTCTTCTTGTTCCTCCTCTGGGGTGGCTAGTGCCGCTACCTGGAGAAGGATCGTGCGATGCGTTTCTGGAGTTAAGCTGCACCAAAGATCATTTCCAATGTCTCGTTAGCATTATGACACTCAAATGTTAAGACTAGCAAGTAATGTCCATTCAAATTAAACTCACCGTGCTCCCAGGAGCAATCACTGGCATCGGCGGAGCGGGCTGACCGGACTTCTCGCACACAGACTGCACATTTGGTTTTCACAACAGAGTCATACTAGTTAGTAATGAGACTCAAATGTTAAGACTAGCAAGTAATCTGCAGAAGAAACTTACCACAAGGAGCTCATACATGGCCCTTGCCTGCATGTCATTCCGTGCCCTCTCCTCCTCCATCATCTTTCTCGTCCTCTCCTCCATCTCCCGCTGCCTCTCCGCCACCTCCGTCAGAAGTTTCTCCGTTCTATCTCTCTCAGTCTGTATAGCAGCCTGCAACACCACTCACATGACCATTTGTAATCATTGATGGAAGCGCACACAATGTAATGGAGAAAGATAACTGAGTACGTATCACTAACCTTGATGGCGAGTTGCACTGGCCGTTCACGAGGCCTTATCTCAGGAGCGGAGCTCGACTGGCGCGCCTTGATCTCCGGGAGAGTGCTAGGACAACGGATAAGTCCATCTCCAATGGCTATGGAGCCATGGGACCTCCCGCCACCAGATATCACCACCAGCTCTGGATCAATGGGACCCTGGCTCGGGTTAAAGTCCTCCCCTTTCCTCGCCTTCCCCTCATCTCTATATCTCACGAGCTTGTTGTGGGAGGAGATGTTGGTGAAGTTGTTTGCATCATCGAGGTCAGACTGAGAGAAAGCCTTGACTTTCTTGAAAGAGGCAGTGTGGGCCATGGCATACAGGTCGTACACCTCTGGCACCTTATCCGCCTTATTGTAGCATGCCTGAAAGAGAGAAACAATGAAAATTAGTAATTAAAGGGCTCAAGCTAGCATGATGAATGAATTGCATGAATCATGAAGCAAACCACATACCCAGTTGCGCCCGAACTGATATAAGTTGGAGCTGCCTTGATGGTGTGGCACACCTTCCATTTGGACACGTTTGTCCTTGGCCTCGTTGTGGAGGGCTAGCCATTCTTTTGAGCACCACTCATCGACCAACACCTCCCAACAATCCATCCGATCCGCACACCATCTCGGAGGCGCCTAAGTTAGCAAATAGAAACTTGAGCGCTACGGCTAAGAATTACTAAATGAAGGAAATTAAGTAGAAGGCCTTAAGAATTACCTTCAAGTACTGCTCCTTACTCAGGAACTTATCGCGGCACGCCGGCTTGGTCTTCTTGATACCACGCAAGGCGTAGTAGTCTCGAACAGCCTGCACCCGAGCCTCGTGCCGTAAGTTCTGGAGTAGGCGCTTGCAGACGTTCTCGATAACATGTGCCGCGTCCTCCTCGTATCCCTCCTCACACCTGTAGAATGTCTGCAATCAAATGAGACAATATTGATTAGTACAATTAATAACTTGCTAGTTGAAGATTTTGAAATGTGTAAAGGAGAAATTACCCAGAACTTTCTGATCACCATGTCTGCCCTCGTGTCGCACACGACACCGTCGATAATCTCATCCGGCGGGGCCGGGGCAGCCACGTAGTGCTCCCAGCTCAATCCAAGCTCTGGAAGCCTACCCTCACCAGGCAACGTGACAAACCCCGGGAAGTTTTGCCGGCAAAGAACTCCAAGGACGGAGTTGGGCCGGCGGACACTATGATGGTGGTCCCAACCCCTGCAGCATGACAAGGCCAACGCATTAGTTATTTGAAGAAACGTGAATGCAGAAGGTACAAAAATATTAAATGCACTTACGTACCTCTCCCCATCAGGGAAAATCAACCACCTCTGCTCGCGGGTCGCCGGCACGGACGGGAGCCGTGTAGCACCATGCTGGTAGACGGTGCCACCCTCCTCCTCAAGATCAGTCGGCTCCCCGCCATCATCAGCATGGCCACTCGGCTCCTCGGGCTGATCCGGCAAGGTACCCCATCCGGACGTGTGCTCCTCCAGGGTCTCGTGGGCCGAACTCTCGTGGGCCGAAGGCCAGTCGACCCGAGGCTCGTGGGCCCAAGACCCGTGGACCGGAGGCTCGTGGACCGGAGTCCGTGTAGCCTCCTCCTCGGACGAGTCCACCCTAGCAGTCACGTTCTCGGGTGAAACAGCTGGGGGTGGCGGCGAGGAAGGCGCCGTAGCAGTCACCCTACCTCCTCTCCCGCGACCACGTGCCCCACCTCCTCTCTTCCTACCTCGTCCCCTGCTGGGCACCGCGGTCGACGAAGAAGGGCCCGGCGGTGTGGACATACTGTCCAGCAACGCTCGGCGGAGAGGTGCGTCTGGAATCGAAGACCTCAGACCACGCGCCGACGAAGAAGGGGCCTTGGCGCGCTCCCGACCAGCGCCCACCATCTTTCAACACCTGCCATGACAAACAGTAAACGAAATTAGTACAACATAGAAAAAAGACCGACATGAACAATAATATGTGTATCACTTAAGTGTATCATCATCAAGTACAACATTAAAAAATTTAATACCTGACACTACTAATAATCTCGATCAGTATCATCAATAAATGCATAATCATCATCATCACTATAATCAATGACGGGCTCATAGGGTTCAGTGGCATCAACATGTGGAAGGCCACCTTGACGTAATCGGTCAAGCAATGACAGGTCATCCGCAGCAGTAACCTCTTCTTGTTCCGGCTCTTCTTGTTCCTCCTCTGGGGTGGCTAGTGCCGCTACCTGGAGAAGGATCGTGCGATGCGTTTCTGGAGTTAAGCTGCACCAAAGATCATTTCCAATGTCTCGTTAGCATTATGACACTCAAATGTTAAGACTAGCAAGTAATGTCCATTCAAATTAAACTCACCGTGCTCCCAGGAGCAATCACTGGCATCGGCGGAGCGGGCTGACCGGACTTCTCGCACACAGACTGCACATTTGGTTTTCACAACAGAGTCATACTAGTTAGTAATGAGACTCAAATGTTAAGACTAGCAAGTAATCTGCAGAAGAAACTTACCACAAGGAGCTCATACATGGCCCTTGCCTGCATGTCATTCCGTGCCCTCTCCTCCTCCATCATCTTTCTCGTCCTCTCCTCCATCTCCCGCTGCCTCTCCGCCACCTCCGTCAGAAGTTTCTCCGTTCTATCTCTCTCAGTCTGTATAGCAGCCTGCAACACCACTCACATGACCATTTGTAATCATTGATGGAAGCGCACACAATGTAATGGAGAAAGATAACTGAGTACGTATCACTAACCTTGATGGCGAGTTGCACTGGCCGTTCACGAGGCCTTATCTCAGGAGCGGAGCTCGACTGGCGCGCCTTGATCTCCGGGAGAGTGCTAGGACAACGGATAAGTCCATCTCCAATGGCTATGGAGCCATGGGACCTCCCGCCACCAGATATCACCACCAGCTCTGGATCAATGGGACCCTGGCTCGGGTTAAAGTCCTCCCCTTTCCTCGCCTTCCCCTCATCTCTATATCTCACGAGCTTGTTGTGGGAGGAGATGTTGGTGAAGTTGTTTGCATCATCGAGGTCAGACTGAGAGAAAGCCTTGACTTTCTTGAAAGAGGCAGTGTGGGCCATGGCATACAGGTCGTACACCTCTGGCACCTTATCCGCCTTATTGTAGCATGCCTGAAAGAGAGAAACAATGAAAATTAGTAATTAAAGGGCTCAAGCTAGCATGATGAATGAATTGCATGAATCATGAAGCAAACCACATACCCAGTTGCGCCCGAACTGATATAAGTTGGAGCTGCCTTGATGGTGTGGCACACCTTCCATTTGGACACGTTTGTCCTTGGCCTCGTTGTGGAGGGCTAGCCATTCTTTTGAGCACCACTCATCGACCAACACCTCCCAACAATCCATCCGATCCGCACACCATCTCGGAGGCGCCTAAGTTAGCAAATAGAAACTTGAGCGCTACGGCTAAGAATTACTAAATGAAGGAAATTAAGTAGAAGGCCTTAAGAATTACCTTCAAGTACTGCTCCTTACTCAGGAACTTATCGCGGCACGCCGGCTTGGTCTTCTTGATACCACGCAAGGCGTAGTAGTCTCGAACAGCCTGCACCCGAGCCTCGTGCCGTAAGTTCTGGAGTAGGCGCTTGCAGACGTTCTCGATAACATGTGCCGCGTCCTCCTCGTATCCCTCCTCACACCTGTAGAATGTCTGCAATCAAATGAGACAATATTGATTAGTACAATTAATAACTTGCTAGTTGAAGATTTTGAAATGTGTAAAGGAGAAATTACCCAGAACTTCCTGATCACCATGTCTGCCCTCGTGTCGCACACGACACCGTCGATAATCTCATCCGGCGGGGCCGGGGCAGCCACGTAGTGCTCCCAGCTCAATCCAAGCTCTGGAAGCCTACCCTCACCAGGCAACGTGACAAACCCCGGGAAGTTTTGCCGGCAAAGAACTCCAAGGACGGAGTTGGGCCGGCGGACACTATGATGGTGGTCCCAACCCCTGCAGCATGACAAGGCCAACGCATTAGTTATTTGAAGAAACGTGAATGCAGAAGGTACAAAAATATTAAATGCACTTACGTACCTCTCCCCATCAGGGAAAATCAACCACCTCTGCTCGCGGGTCGCCGGCACGGACGGGAGCCGTGTAGCACCATGCTGGTAGACGGTGCCACCCTCCTCCTCAAGATCAGTCGGCTCCCCGCCATCATCAGCATGGCCACTCGGCTCCTCGGGCTGATCCGGCAAGGTACCCCATCCGGACGTGTGCTCCTCCAGGGTCTCGTGGGCCGAACTCTCGTGGGCCGAAGGCCAGTCGACCCGAGGCTCGTGGGCCCAAGACCCGTGGACCGGAGGCTCGTGGACCGGAGTCCGTGTAGCCTCCTCCTCGGACGAGTCCACCCTAGCAGTCACGTTCTCGGGTGAAACAGCTGGGGGTGGCGGCGAGGAAGGCGCCGTAGCAGTCACCCTACCTCCTCTCCCGCGACCACGTGCCCCACCTCCTCTCTTCCTACCTCGTCCCCTGCTGGGCACCGCGGTCGACGAAGAAGGGCCCGGCGGTGTGGACATACTGTCCAGCAACGCTCGGCGGAGAGGTGCGTCTGGAATCGAAGACCTCAGACCACGCGCCGACGAAGAAGGGGCCTTGGCGCGCTCCCGACCAGCGCCCACCATCTTTCAACACCTGCCATGACAAACAGTAAACGAAATTAGTACAACATAGAAAAAAGACCGACATGAACAATAATATGTGTATCACTTAAGTGTATCATCATCAAGTACAACATTAAAAAATTTAATACCTGACACTACTAATAATCTCGATCAGTATCATCAATAAATGCATAATCATCATCATCACTATAATCAATGACGGGCTCATAGGGTTCAGTGGCATCAACATGTGGAAGGCCACCTTGACGTAATCGGTCAAGCAATGACAGGTCATCCGCAGCAGTAACCTCTTCTTGTTCCGGCTCTTCTTGTTCCTCCTCTGGGGTGGCTAGTGCCGCTACCTGGAGAAGGATCGTGCGATGCGTTTCTGGAGTTAAGCTGCACCAAAGATCATTTCCAATGTCTCGTTAGCATTATGACACTCAAATGTTAAGACTAGCAAGTAATGTCCATTCAAATTAAACTCACCGTGCTCCCAGGAGCAATCACTGGCATCGGCGGAGCGGGCTGACCGGACTTCTCGCACACAGACTGCACATTTGGTTTTCACAACAGAGTCATACTAGTTAGTAATGAGACTCAAATGTTAAGACTAGCAAGTAATCTGCAGAAGAAACTTACCACAAGGAGCTCATACATGGCCCTTGCCTGCATGTCATTCCGTGCCCTCTCCTCCTCCATCATCTTTCTCGTCCTCTCCTCCATCTCCCGCTGCCTCTCCGCCACCTCCGTCAGAAGTTTCTCCGTTCTATCTCTCTCAGTCTGTATAGCAGCCTGCAACACCACTCACATGACCATTTGTAATCATTGATGGAAGCGCACACAATGTAATGGAGAAAGATAACTGAGTACGTATCACTAACCTTGATGGCGAGTTGCACTGGCCGTTCACGAGGCCTTATCTCAGGAGCGGAGCTCGACTGGCGCGCCTTGATCTCCGGGAGAGTGCTAGGACAACGGATAAGTCCATCTCCAATGGCTATGGAGCCATGGGACCTCCCGCCACCAGATATCACCACCAGCTCTGGATCAATGGGACCCTGGCTCGGGTTAAAGTCCTCCCCTTTCCTCGCCTTCCCCTCATCTCTATATCTCACGAGCTTGTTGTGGGAGGAGATGTTGGTGAAGTTGTTTGCATCATCGAGGTCAGACTGAGAGAAAGCCTTGACTTTCTTGAAAGAGGCAGTGTGGGCCATGGCATACAGGTCGTACACCTCTGGCACCTTATCCGCCTTATTGTAGCATGCCTGAAAGAGAGAAACAATGAAAATTAGTAATTAAAGGGCTCAAGCTAGCATGATGAATGAATTGCATGAATCATGAAGCAAACCACATACCCAGTTGCGCCCGAACTGATATAAGTTGGAGCTGCCTTGATGGTGTGGCACACCTTCCATTTGGACACGTTTGTCCTTGGCCTCGTTGTGGAGGGCTAGCCATTCTTTTGAGCACCACTCATCGACCAACACCTCCCAACAATCCATCCGATCCGCACACCATCTCGGAGGCGCCTAAGTTAGCAAATAGAAACTTGAGCGCTACGGCTAAGAATTACTAAATGAAGGAACTTAAGTAGAAGGCCTTAAGAATTACCTTCAAGTACTGCTCCTTACTCAGGAACTTATCGCGGCACGCCGGCTTGGTCTTCTTGATACCACGCAAGGCGTAGTAGTCTCGAACAGCCTGCACCCGAGCCTCGTGCCGTAAGTTCTGGAGTAGGCGCTTGCAGACGTTCTGGATAACATTTGCCGCGTCCTCCTCGTATCCCTCCTCACACCTGTAGAATGTCTGCAATCAAATGAGACAATATTGATTAGTACAATTAATAACTAGCTAGTTGAAGATTTTGAAATGTGTAAAGGAGAAATTACCCAGAACTTCCTGATCACCATGTCTGCCCTCGTGTCGCACACGACACCGTCGATAATGACATCCGGCGGGGCCGGGGCAGCCACGTAGTGCTCCCAGCTCAACCCAAGCTCTGGAAGCCGACCCTCACCAGGCAACGTGACAAACCCCGGGAAGTTTTGCCGGCAAAGAACTCCAAGGACGGAGTTGGGCCGGCGGACACTATGATGGTGGTCCCAACCCCTGCAGCATGACAAGGCCAACGCATTAGTTATTTGAAGAAACGTGAATGCAGAAGGTACAAAAATATTAAATGCACTTACGTACCTCTCCCCATCAGGGAAAATCAACCACCTCTGCTCGCGGGTCGCCGGCACGGACGGGAGCCGTGTAGCACCATGCTGGTAGACGGTGCCACCCTCCTCCTCAAGATCAGTCGGCTCCCCGCCATCATCAGCATGGCCACTCGGCTCCTCGGGCTGATCCGGCAAGGTACCCCATCCGGACGTGTGCTCCTCCAGGGTCTCGTGGGCCGAACTCTCGTGGGCCGAAGGCCAGTCGACCCGAGGCTCGTGGGCCCAAGACCCGTGGACCGGAGGCTCGTGGACCGGAGTCCGTGTAGCCTCCTCCTCGGACGAGTCCACCCTAGCAGTCACGTTCTCGGGTGAAACAGCTGGGGGTGGCGGCGAGGAAGGCGCCGTAGCAGTCACCCTACCTCCTCTCCCGCGACCACGTGCCCCACCTCCTCTCTTCCTACCTCGTCCCCTGCTGGGCACCGCGGTCGACGAAGAAGGGCCCGGCGGTGTGGACATTACTGTCCAGCAACGCTCGGCGGAGAGGTGCGTCTGGAATCGAAGACCTCAGACCACGCGCCGACGAAGAAGGGGCCTTGGCGCGCTCCCGACCAGCGCCCACCATCTTTCAACACCTGCCATGACAAACAGTAAACGAAATTAGTACAACATAGAAAAAAGACCGACATGAACAATAATATGTGTATCACTTAAGTGTATCATCATCAAGTACAACATTAAAAAATTTAATACCTGACACTACTAATAATCTCGATCAGTATCATCAATAAATGCATAATCATCATCATCACTATAATCAATGACGGGCTCATAGGGTTCAGTGGCATCAACATGTGGAAGGCCACCTTGACGTAATCGGTCAAGCAATGACAGGTCATCCGCAGCAGTAACCTCTTCTTGTTCCGGCTCTTCTTGTTCCTCCTCTGGGGTGGCTAGTGCCGCTACCTGGAGAAGGATCGTGCGATGCGTTTCTGGAGTTAAGCTGCACCAAAGATCATTTCCAATGTCTCGTTAGCATTATGACACTCAAATGTTAAGACTAGCAAGTAATGTCCATTCAAATTAAACTCACCGTGCTCCCAGGAGCAATCACTGGCATCGGCGGAGCGGGCTGACTGGACTTCTCGCACACAGACTGCACATTTGGTTTTCACAACAGAGTCATACTAGTTAGTAATGAGACTCAAATGTTAAGACTAGCAAGTAATCTGCAGAAGAAACTTACCACAAGGAGCTCGTACATGGCCCTTGCCTGCATGTCATTCCGTGCCCTCTCCTCCTCCATCATCTTTCTCGTCCTCTCCTCCATCTCCCGCTGCCTCTCCGCCACCTCCGCCAGAAGTTTCTCCGTTCTATCTCTCTCAGTATGTATAGCAGCCTGCAACACCACTCACATGACCATTTGTAATCATTGATGGAAGCGAACACAATGTAATGGAGAAAGATAACTGAGTACGTATCACTAACCTTGATGGCGAGTTGCACTGGCCGTTCACGAGGCCTTATCTCAGGAGCGGAGCTCGACTGGCGCGCCTTGATCTCCGGGAGAGTGCTAGGACAACGGATAAGTCCATCTCCAATGGCTATGGAGCCATGGGACCTCCCGCCACCAGATATCACCACCAGCTCTGGATCAATGGGACCCTGGCTCGGGTTAAAGTCCTCCCCTTTCCTCGCCTTCCCCTCATCTCTATATCTCACGAGCTTGTTGTGGGAGGAGATGTTGGTGAAGTTGTTTGCATCATCGAGGTCAGACTGAGAGAAAGCCTTGACTTTCTTGAAAGAGGCAGTGTGGGCCATGGCATACAGGTCGTACACCTCTGGCACCTTATCCGCCTTATTGTAGCATGCCTGAAAGAGAGAAACAATGAAAATTAGTAATTAAAGGGCTCAAGCTAGCATGATGAATGAATTGCATGAATCATGAAGCAAACCACATACCCAGTTGCGCCCGAACTGATATAAGTTGGAGCTGCCTTGATGGTGTGGCACACCTTCCATTTGGCACGTTTGTCCTTGGCCTCGTTGTGGAGGGCTAGCCATTCTTTTGAGCACCACTCATCGACCAACACCTCCCAACAATCCATCCGATCCGCACACCATCTCGGAGGCGCCTAAGTTAGCAAATAGAAACTTGAGCGCTACGGCTAAGAATTACTAAATGAAGGAATTAAGTAGAAGGCCTTAAGAATTACCTTCAAGTACTGCTCCTTACTCAGGAACTTATCGCGGCACGCCGGCTTGGTCTTCTTGATACCACGCAAGGCGTAGTAGTCTCGAACAGCCTGCACCCGAGCCTCGTGCCGTAAGTTCTGGAGTAGGCGCTTGCAGACGTTCTCGATAACATGTGCCGCGTCCTCCTCGTATCCCTCCTCACACCTGTAGAATGTCTGCAATCAAATGAGACAATATTGATTAGTACAATTAATAACTTGCTAGTTGAAGATTTTGAAATGTGTAAAGGAGAAATTACCCAGAACTTTCTGATCACCATGTCTGCCCTCGTGTCGCACACGACACCGTCGATAATCTCATCCGGCGGGGCCGGGGCAGCCACGTAGTGCTCCCAGCTCAATCCAAGCTCTGGAAGCCTACCCTCACCAGGCAACGTGACAAACCCCGGGAAGTTTTGCCGGCAAAGAACTCCAAGGACGGAGTTGGGCCGGCGGACACTATGATGGTGGTCCCAACCCCTGCAGCATGACAAGGCCAACGCATTAGTTATTTGAAGAAACGTGAATGCAGAAGGTACAAAAATATTAAATGCACTTACGTACCTCTCCCCATCAGGGAAAATCAACCACCTCTGCTCGCGGGTCGCCGGCACGGACGGGAGCCGTGTAGCACCATGCTGGTAGACGGTGCCACCCTCCTCCTCAAGATCAGTCGGCTCCCCGCCATCATCAGCATGGCCACTCGGCTCCTCGGGCTGATCCGGCAAGGTACCCCATCCGGACGTGTGCTCCTCCAGGGTCTCGTGGGCCGAACTCTCGTGGGCCGAAGGCCAGTCGACCCGAGGCTCGTGGGCCCAAGACCCGTGGACCGGAGGCTCGTGGACCGGAGTCCGTGTAGCCTCCTCCTCGGACGAGTCCACCCTAGCAGTCACGTTCTCGGGTGAAACAGCTGGGGGTGGCGGCGAGGAAGGCGCCGTAGCAGTCACCCTACCTCCTCTCCCGCGACCACGTGCCCCACCTCCTCTCTTCCTACCTCGTCCCCTGCTGGGCACCGCGGTCGACGAAGAAGGGCCCGGCGGTGTGGACATACTGTCCAGCAACGCTCGGCGGAGAGGTGCGTCTGGAATCGAAGACCTCAGACCACGCGCCGACGAAGAAGGGGCCTTGGCGCGCTCCCGACCAGCGCCCACCATCTTTCAACACCTGCCATGACAAACAGTAAACGAAATTAGTACAACATAGAAAAAAGACCGACATGAACAATAATATGTGTATCACTTAAGTGTATCATCATCAAGTACAACATTAAAAAATTTAATACCTGACACTACTAATAATCTCGATCAGTATCATCAATAAATGCATAATCATCATCATCACTATAATCAATGACGGGCTCATAGGGTTCAGTGGCATCAACATGTGGAAGGCCACCTTGACGTAATCGGTCAAGCAATGACAGGTCATCCGCAGCAGTAACCTCTTCTTGTTCCGGCTCTTCTTGTTCCTCCTCTGGGGTGGCTAGTGCCGCTACCTGGAGAAGGATCGTGCGATGCGTTTCTGGAGTTAAGCTGCACCAAAGATCATTTCCAATGTCTCGTTAGCATTATGACACTCAAATGTTAAGACTAGCAAGTAATGTCCATTCAAATTAAACTCACCGTGCTCCCAGGAGCAATCACTGGCATCGGCGGAGCGGGCTGACCGGACTTCTCGCACACAGACTGCACATTTGGTTTTCACAACAGAGTCATACTAGTTAGTAATGAGACTCAAATGTTAAGACTAGCAAGTAATCTGCAGAAGAAACTTACCACAAGGAGCTCATACATGGCCCTTGCCTGCATGTCATTCCGTGCCCTCTCCTCCTCCATCATCTTTCTCGTCCTCTCCTCCATCTCCCGCTGCCTCTCCGCCACCTCCGTCAGAAGTTTCTCCGTTCTATCTCTCTCAGTCTGTATAGCAGCCTGCAACACCACTCACATGACCATTTGTAATCATTGATGGAAGCGCACACAATGTAATGGAGAAAGATAACTGAGTACGTATCACTAACCTTGATGGCGAGTTGCACTGGCCGTTCACGAGGCCTTATCTCAGGAGCGGAGCTCGACTGGCGCGCCTTGATCTCCGGGAGAGTGCTAGGACAACGGATAAGTCCATCTCCAATGGCTATGGAGCCATGGGACCTCCCGCCACCAGATATCACCACCAGCTCTGGATCAATGGGACCCTGGCTCGGGTTAAAGTCCTCCCCTTTCCTCGCCTTCCCCTCATCTCTATATCTCACGAGCTTGTTGTGGGAGGAGATGTTGGTGAAGTTGTTTGCATCATCGAGGTCAGACTGAGAGAAAGCCTTGACTTTCTTGAAAGAGGCAGTGTGGGCCATGGCATACAGGTCGTACACCTCTGGCACCTTATCCGCCTTATTGTAGCATGCCTGAAAGAGAGAAACAATGAAAATTAGTAATTAAAGGGCTCAAGCTAGCATGATGAATGAATTGCATGAATCATGAAGCAAACCACATACCCAGTTGCGCCCGAACTGATATAAGTTGGAGCTGCCTTGATGGTGTGGCACACCTTCCATTTGGACACGTTTGTCCTTGGCCTCGTTGTGGAGGGCTAGCCATTCTTTTGAGCACCACTCATCGACCAACACCTCCCAACAATCCATCCGATCCGCACACCATCTCGGAGGCGCCTAAGTTAGCAAATAGAAACTTGAGCGCTACGGCTAAGAATTACTAAATGAAGGAAATTAAGTAGAAGGCCTTAAGAATTACCTTCAAGTACTGCTCCTTACTCAGGAACTTATCGCGGCATGCCGGCTTGGTCTTCTTGATACCACGCAAGGCGTAGTAGTCTCGAACAGCCTGCACCCGAGCCTCGTGCCGTAAGTTCTGGAGTAGGCGCTTGCAGACGTTCTCGATAACATGTGCCGCGTCCTCCTCGTATCCCTCCTCACACCTGTAGAATGTCTGCAATCAAATGAGACAATATTGATTAGTACAATTAATAACTTGCTAGTTGAAGATTTTGAAATGTGTAAAGGAGAAATTACCCAGAACTTTCTGATCACCATGTCTGCCCTCGTGTCGCACACGACACCGTCGATAATCTCATCCGGCGGGGCCGGGGCAGCCACGTAGTGCTCCCAGCTCAATCCAAGCTCTGGAAGCCTACCCTCACCAGGCAACGTGACAAACCCCGGGAAGTTTTGCCGGCAAAGAACTCCAAGGACGGAGTTGGGCCGGCGGACACTATGATGGTGGTCCCAACCCCTGCAGCATGACAAGGCCAACGCATTAGTTATTTGAAGAAACGTGAATGCAGAAGGTACAAAAATATTAAATGCACTTACGTACCTCTCCCCATCAGGGAAAATCAACCACCTCTGCTCGCGGGTCGCCGGCACGGACGGGAGCCGTGTAGCACCATGCTGGTAGACGGTGCCACCCTCCTCCTTGCTTTGCGAGAAGCTCATACTCTTCGACAGAATCCTTCGGGGTGTCGGGGTCTCGGGGTCGGGGTGTCGGGTCGGGGTGCCGGGTCGGGGTCGGGGTGCCGTGTCGGGGTGCCGGGTCGGTGTCGGGGTCGGGGTGTCGGGTCAGGCTCGGGGTCGGGGTGTCGGGGTCGGGGTGCCGGGTCGGGGTCGGGGTGCCGTGTCGGTGTCGGGGTCGGGGTGTCGGGTCAGGCTCGGGGTCGGGGTGTCGGGGTCGGGGTCGGGGTTGGGGTCAGGGTGTCGGGGTCGGGGTCTAGGGGTCGGGGTGTCGTGTCGGGGTGCCGGGTCGGGGTCGGGGTGCCGGGTCGGGGTCGGGGTGCCGTGTCGGGTCGGGGTTTTTTCCTCTTTTTTCCTTTTCTTCTTCTTCCTATTCTTCCTTTTCTTCCTCTTCTTCTTTTTTCTTCTCCTCCTCCTCTTCTTCTTCTTCCTTTCCTTTTTCCTCTTCTTCTTCTCCTCATCTCCTCTTTTTTCTTCTTCTTCTTCCTCTTCTTCTTTTTTCTTCTCCTCCTCCTCTTCTTCTTCTTCCTTTCCTTTTTCCTCTTCTTCTCCTCCTCTCCTCTTTTTCTCTTCTTCTTCTTCCTCTTCTTCTTTTTTCTTCTCCTCCTCCTCTTCTTCTTCTTCCTTTCATTTTTCCTCTTCTTCTTCTCCTCCTCTCCTCTTTTTCTCTTCTTCTTCTTCTTTCCTCAAACTAAACTAAACCTAAAACTAAACCTAAAACTAAAACTAAACTAAAACTAAACCTAAAACTACAACTAAAACTAAATCTAAACTAAAACTAAAACTAAAAGGGAAAAAACAGAAAAAAAAAGGGGGGCTCACCTGGGGCAGGGCCGGGGCGGCGGGGGCCGGGTGGTGGAGGAGGCGGCCTGGGGCGGCGGGGGGGGTGGGGGGCCGGGGCGCGAGGGGGGCCGGGGCGGGGCGGTGGAGGAGGCGGCCTGGGGCGGCGGGGGGCCGGAGCGCGAGGGGGGCCGGGGCGCCGGGGAGCCGGGGCGGGGGGGGGGGGGCGACGGGGCGGTGGGGCGGCGGGTAGCCGGGGCGGTGGGGCGACGGGGCGGCGGCGCGCGGCGGGCGGCGGCGGCGGCGGGGTGGGAGGAGAGAACGGCGAGGAGAAAGTGAGTAACGGGCGGGGGGTACGGGCCGTTAGGTAGTGCCCTCTTTGCCGTCCGCCTTTTTTGCCTCTTTGCCGTCTGCTAGCAGACGGCAAAGAGGTAGGCCGTTAAGTTTTTCCCAAACTGGCGGGGGGTGGGGGCCACCTCACTCTTTGCCGTCTGCCAGCGGACGGCAAAGAATCTTTGCCGTCCGCTGGCAGACGGCAAAGAGCTCGCAGATGGCAAAGAGCTTCTTTGCCGTCTGCCCTTTCTTTGTCGTCTGCTTTTGGGTAGCTGATGGCAAAGAGCTTCTTTGCCGTCAGCTAGCAGACGGCAAAGAGGTGGCAGATGGCAAATTAGCTGATTCCAGTAGTGTCTCTCCCATCCGGACCATCTCACGAACGGCATCGGCGGCAGTAACAAGTGCAAGCATCCGCAGTGCAGCCATGCATTTCTACTTAGCAAAGAAAGAAAGTTGGCCGCAATAGTCCCTAGTGATCTTGAAGTAGTCATCGTGTGCCTCCACTCCCTCCACAATGCACAAAAACAATGGTTTGCGTTTACCAAAACGGCGAGGAAACCATGGATCATCAGGAAAAGTTGGGTCGGGATCAAAGTAATCTTTGTAGAGTAGCCGTGCTCTGGAGACCCTATCCTAATTAATAACTCTTCTCCCCGTAATTGAGCCCCTGAAGTTAAGAATATGCTCCACCAACCGGTCCATTTCCTCTTGCATACTCATGAGCATGATTATATATATCCACTTATTCATCTGAATCCGATGAATCAAAGAACTAATTTCAATAATTTTATCAAACACAGTCGGTCCATACTCCTTGTCCTACGGAGCATCGGAATCCATGGTGCCGGTGCCTACGAATAAATCATAAAAACCTGGCCGGACAATGTGACGAACACATAGAGAGCAAGGTGCAGGCCAGAAGTTGCTGGACGTACCGCGGTGGCTTCCGGGCCAACGCCAATGTCCGTAGCGGCGATCGCCGATGGGAGGACTGCAATCCCGGTGCTGGCGGCGCTGAGCCTCATAACAGTGGTGGAGGAGTGAATGGCGGCGGAGCTGAGAAGGCCAGTGCGGAGGAGGAAGAGGAAAGGAGAGGAGCAAATGGAATCGGTATGTCGGGGTGAATTTGATACAATTTGGGATGGGGTGAAGCTGTCATGTCCGAAGTGGCGGATGCGCCCGGTTGCACCCGTGCCTCCCCATATCCGCCCCAGATTTTGCTGGATACGAGGGGTGCCGGTGAGCGCGCTCATTTCAGACGCCCGTCTGAGTCGCTATTTTTTTGACTGGTCAGTGACCGGGCCGTCGGCCCGGTCGTTTGAGGAGGGTTTGAGGCGCCCGGTTGTAGATGTTGTTACAACCAACCACACCTTACAAGGAACATAAATAAAAAGGATAACTAGGGATGCAACCCCAGGCAGCAGGTACATAGCGCATAAGGAAAGCTAAAGAGAACGAAAAAAAAAATGTAAAGCTACAATACCCTAGTCAAGACTGTCCACGCACTTGAGACAATGGGCAAACGGAAGTTCGGAGGATAATGAAGCCACGGGAGGAAGCCATCTATAGTTTGCACCCACATGGCGTGACAAGCACAGTGTCATCCACCTCCAGCACCGAAGAAGACCACAAACTTCTCGCCCTTGATCAGAGGGCGCCACACTGTCGGCAAGGTGGAGAAGTTACCTGGAGCACGCATGGATAGATTTATGTCCTTTCCATACCTAAACAGCAACGCCCTCCCGTCCCTGGCGTCGCCCCCCTTGCGGGCGGCACGGGGGGATCCAACCTCCGCCGCCAGAGGCTCGTCCCGTGCCCGTCCTCCCCTCCGCTGCCGCAGGTGGTCGGTGCCGGGCTAAGCCCGTGCATGCGACGCGGTGGCGGAGGGCCTCTCCCCTCTCCCCCGGATCCATGGGTGGCGCGGGCGCCACGATCCACGGAGGTGCGGCCCCCACTTCGGCCCACGGCGGCGCGGCGTCCCAGCGGCGGCGCCCTTGGTGGTGCCAGTGGGAATCGGCTGGCTGCATAGGGGGCGCCGGTGGACGTGGCGGCGACCCCATGTCTGGGTGGCGGTGCGCCCGTTGGTCCGACCGGTTCCAGCCCGTCCCTGATCTGGTGACTACCGGACGTCGCGGGGGGTGGCGGCGGCCCGTCGTGGCCGGCGATCTGGACGAGGTGCCGGCGACTCTTCGCTGGTCTGCCGGAGTTCCAGGGGTTTCATCGTCTCCGACTCGTTCTGCCCCGGTTCGTGCTAGCTCCGCCTGGGAGACTGTCGTCATCTCCCGATGCTGGCTGCATTGATCTGGCGGTGGTGGCTTGATCCTTTTGGTCTAGTCTTCGACAGAGAACGTGGCGATCCGTGCACAAGAAGCTGGATGGAGTTTTTTGAACAGATCTGGGTGAAAACCTGCTCTTGGCTAGATGCCAAAGCCGGCGGCGGCGACGCTCTACAGTGTCGTTCCCTTCTTGAAGGCATCGCCGTGGAGAAGTTCTAGCCCACTACCTGCTACCTCCGGGGGAAACCTAGATCGATAGATCAGAAGACGGCGGTGCGCTTGTGTCGTTTCCCCCTTGGGGGCGTCATTCTTGGAGGTGTACACGGGCTCGAGGGACCAGTGGACGACATCTTTGGTGGAGCGATGCTTCATCATACACATTGATGGTGACAGATCTCAATGGCATGGCGCCCTGGAGATTTGGCATCTGAGGTGCGATGATTGACTCGCGCAGGAGGGTGACGTTGTCTGACATCGTGGTGGCGTCGACGGCAGCTAGACCGGGCAAGGTAGATGCCGCAGTACAGCTCTGAAGATGTATTGGTGGCAGGTGACGGCGGCGGCCTTTGAGTGTGCGCCGGACCGGTGGGTGCCCCATACCCGGTAGGCGTCCTGGTTGGGGTCTCAGGTCTTAGATGTAAGGTTTGGCTGCGAGGTCTGTTTGGTATTAGGCCCAGACTATCAGCATCCCTTCATCAACTGGATAGGAGTAGCGGTAGATGTTGCCTGGACGGTGGCTTCAGTCTTACTGTTGTATTACTTTGTAATGTCTTTTGTGAATAATTAATAAAGTGGTTGCATGCACATCCAGATGCAGAGGCCGGGGATCTTCCTCCTTTTTTAAAAAAAAATGCAACATCGGGAACAACTTCCTCACGTTGTTCTCACCACACAAAGAGCCCAAGAACAACTCCGATGCCCAAAGCACATGACACGCCATGGACAAGTAGCGTAATGGAGATTGCCACCGAAGACACGGCCAAAGAATAAGAGGACTGAGCCACCTCCAGGAACCACCCGAGCTCACCGCACCACACACTCCATCCACCCCCCAAGACGACAGCCATCAAAGTGGGAACGACGCCGTTGCACCGCGATCTCCCAATCCCAAGTATTTAAGGTTTTCACCCGGTCCAAGTGGAAGGAGGTAGCGGGGGAGATGTACCTCAACATCGCGTCCAAGGGGGAATCCGGCGCTCACCGCGCCACCGATGTCATGGCCGCCACAGCCGGCCAAGGGTTTCCCCTGGCCAGAGTTCCCAACCCAACTCCCACCACACCAATCACCAGAACATCATTTAGGTCCTAGATGCACTTTCACAAGCCTAAAGCCATTCCATTATTCTTGATAAGCGCCACAAGGAGTATTTGGCTATTAGTTTTACCTGCTGTTGTTCCATTTCCGTACCTTCATATATTGAGCAATCATTAGTATTGTACTGTACTATCAGGAATTAATTAGTAACACTATATAATATGTCAAGAATTAAGTGAATACCAATGTTTATACATGAAATCAATTATTTGAGTCAAACCACATCGAGTAAAAATTATTAGAGATGTATCAAGTTATACCCTCCCCGTGCATGCACGTCGACGGCAGAGATTGGAGACCCTGGAGATCCGATGGTTCAGAGAAAATGAGCAGGTGCACTAACAGTAAAAGGAGACGTGGCAGGCGGAGGTGAATGATCGACAAAAATGCACGTAGTACAGTAACTGCTGGGTCAAACATAGCGTCTCCATGCTGTGTGGCCAATGTGGACCTTTTTATTCTTCATTTCACACGATCGATAGAGATCAGCTAAGCATCGACGTACGTCCAGTTACTGATTCTCTGGATGAATCTGCTGCAAATTTCACGCGCTGATCCATCGTTGTCAAATGGATCGCTAGCTTATCGTTTACCTTCATTCCATGGAACATGCAAGTTGATCGGCCCTTCATGCAAATAGTCTCGAAGTATGTGCGGTTTATTCTAGTCTATGTTTCCTTGTAGTTTTGTATGGTCGATCAAGCGTTCACATGGATATATATCTTTCCATGTCGGCAGGGTTGCATAGCCAGCAAGACACACATATGCACGTCGATCTCCATCAGTTAGGCAGAGAAGTTCTAGATATCTAGTTGTACATGTGATCGAGCGCTGTACTAGGATATACTAACGTGGATGCATCCAAAACTTGCTCTCTCTGTCTGGTTGAATTTCCCATATATGTACAAATATTGAGTCGGTTCGACTGCTACAACAAGGGATCATTTCAAGACTTTGGCCCTAACTAGAGAGTTGACAGCTTGAGATTTAAGAAAGGGAGAGCGTATCTGATCAATATTCCTGTGACAGAATGGCCGGAGCGCAGATGACCTTACAAGAACTGATATTTTTTCAGGATCAGCAGCTAGAAAATGGGCCGTTTTCTCACGGATATTGCTAGATTTCAGTCTTCGTCCATATTTACCTATCTGGTGTACCTTTTTAGTTTACCAAAATGTGGTGTCTTCAACACCGACACAGAATGCAACTTTGGCCACACGTTTCTGCCAGGAAAATTACTATATTCTGGAAGTACACTTTGAGGCAAATCTTTATACGCATACAATTTTATGTTTTCAAAAAATAATTTAAAGCAGCATTGGTTGTCAGAAATTTCAGATTTGATTTAAGAGAAGTTCAAAATGTCCTCTTTGTTTGTGTATGGAGGGAGTACTTATTTTGTCATGTATCCCCTTTTGTACCGAGGATGCTCTGTGTAGAGGGCCAAAATCAAGGAGCCGGACTCAGTACAATTTTAGTTATTTTCATGCAAATGGTTTTATCGTCCTATAAGTACAAATATGTAACCCTTATAAATACGCAAGAGTGTAAGAAAACAAGTCTAATTCCCTCAACAATTACATGAAATTCTTACAGCTAGCAGTTATATTTTTGCAAAAATAACAATTTCTCTTTTATTGCGGGTGAATAAAATTTCTCATTGATCAAATAATTAAATCAGATGTATCGCATCCTAATAGGAATAATATTTCACTGCTATTTGCCGAAGAAATGTCCCCCCCATTTGGAAATAGATGTTGCTCTAGAAATGACAAAGTCTATTTTCAAAAACTTTGACTCACAATATGTATGTGAATTAGTACTATTGGTTAGATGAAAATAATATCGTTATATTTGTTGTAAAAAATGTAATATTGCAATCGATACAATTTGAACACAATATTTTCATATGAAAAGCAACCATCGAAGTTTCATGTTGGCGGCCATGCCGGTTTCCAAAATACACGTATTTCCAAATGACTGGAGTATATGATTCAGCCAAAAGTGGTCAATTCGACACTTGCCATAAATTTTTGAGGACGTCCTTGTATTTTTCTTTACAAGGATAATAGTTTCTTCTACCAAAACGCCTATGTAGGATATTTCACTACATAATTTCTCCAAAAGGACTACGCAGGATATTTCACTACATAATTTCATTCTTTGAAACTTTGTCGAGTAATCCCCCATTCGTCTATGTGCTAATAAAAACATATTATGCTCAAGATAAACAAATAGTATCCATATGTTTAATACATTCGTATGTACAGATATATTCGGATCATATGATGAGTAGGTATTCCTTATTTTAGTTATATTATATCTGCAAGAAGTTAAGTGGTTCTTCGTCTCATGATTATCAAACAGCAAGCAGTGGTTGTGAACGCCTTCATTGCAGTATTACATCTTGATATAGACCAGGTATTGTGATGTTCTTGGAGACAGATTTGATACTCAAGACGCTGTCAACTACGTTTTAGTTTGACCTGTTGCGTGAGACCCTATTGTGAAAACCTAAGGGTCGGCCCTTAAATCTAGTTCGGTGTCAAATTATGAAGCTAAAATATAGTTCAAATCCACGCAATGATAAATTTTAGATCAAATATTGAAATATCATAGATGTCTGGTTCAAATATAATTTACTCGCTTTAAAGTGGAAATATTTACAGTTTAGTTTACCGACCCAATCATCACATTATCCACACCATCCTTTTGTTTCTATGGAGCCATGGTTCTTTGTCGTGCTGCCTAAGCTTTCGAAAAGGACATGACAGTTGTGTTACTAGCAATTAAGGCAACTCCATCACGGATCGCAAAAACGCACATCACCAAATGTTCGTGGACACGTCTGGACATGTCCGGGGATAGACGGTCGCAGCTGCGGCACCAGGGCCTGAGCAGCCAGGTCCTCGACCTGGGGCGTGGCGGGCCGACCCTCATTGGCTATAGGTAAAACAATAGTATTCAGCCCTGTGTTGCACTGTAGATACAATTTTTCCTAGGGCATGGCTTCAACCTGCGTTGCTGCTGGCTAGGCGGGCGCCTGACATCCAACCATACTCACCAAATGTCTGCCCCTTGAGAGGAGATAGAAGAGAGGGAGATGAAAACATGGATTTGTGGTCGGTTCGAGGCTGAGTTGGTGTGTCAGCAGCCTGTCCAGACTCCCCTAGGTTCCGTGCCCATTTGTGAAAATTCAGAGGTCTAGACTGCCTGACCTAGTTCCTCGAATTTTTTGTGACCACCGTTGAATGATAAAAAATGCTCGTAGTGTCCGGTCCGGAGTCCGGACATTTGGGGGCGATTTGGTGAGCCGCATTGGAGTTGCCCTTAGTACATGACAAAATGGAAAGAAGAGAGGCCCCATGATGACAAAGGTGATCTAGCCAATGCATGAGAAAAGATGTGGATCTACCCCAAAAAATAGGTCTGGATCTGATTATGATACATATCACACGTCTAGCTAACACAACTTGAACAAACTTTTTATTCCACGTACGTGTACAAGTATGTATAAATGTTAACAAATATGCGAATCATCTAGAGACCATAACATACGAGATATAATGATCGATGACTAGCTTATACATAGTCAGTGCAAGAAAGAAAACGTAAGCATTTCTGCATGCACGAGCGACGAGCCGACGACTGCATGCATATATAAGTATAACATGCATGGCTTGTGATATTTAGATCGACGATGTATCCATGGATTTAGCTAGGGCAGGTGAAGTCGGCGGGGCAGGTCTTGCCGCACTGGTTGAGAAGCAGCACGAGGTCGACGGGGACGTTGAGCTTGATGCCGAGAACGTTGGCCTTGATAGCGGTGCAGAGGCACACTGCGGCGTCTAGGTCGGCCAGGCCGCTCAGGAGCGGGCAGCACTGCTCGCTCGCCGGCACGCCGAGGTTGAGCTTCAGCAGGTTCAGTACGTTGGCGCACGCGCCCAGCTTCAACGTGTTGATCGAGCATGTGCCGCTGCCGCCACCGGGCGTCGGCGGGGTTGGTACTGGAACGGCCGGCGGGGGCACGGCGATGGGCGGGCTTGGTACAGGGACGGCCGGTGGGGGCACGGCGATCGGCGGGGTTGGCACTGGGCCGGCCGGCGGTGGCACGGCGATCGGCGGCGTTGGGACTGGCACGGACGGCGTGTTGCCGCACGATCCGCAACCGTGCGAGGTTCCCACGAGGACCAGGCTCAGGGCAAGGAAGAGGGTGAGCTTGGAGGGCGCCATTGCTATGAAGCTAGTAGCTAGCTAGAGTGTACTGGCTTGTGGCTGAGCTAGGCGGGCTTCGCTAGCTTGATGCTTTTCATTGGTTGCTTGGGGTGGTATTTATAGCTAGGCCGGGGTGCAGTGCGCAAGTGCAAGTGCATCGTTCGTGTCATGATCAATACAGTTTGACTCTTGCGGCAATTTGCAAAAAATATGCGCAACCACCACTACTAGTAAGTACACAATTGTAGGATGTTACGTGTGGACCATTACTGGAGCTTAACTTGTTTGCCAACAAACAGAAACACGAGAGGTGCGCAGAAGACCTTTTATGTTTCTCCGTTCCAAAATATGATATCATTTTTTTGGAACGCAGTACCAACAAAGTCGCTCTCGCATACACGAGCATACAATCACCCCTATGAACGCACACGCGTACATCCTACCCCAATGAGTATCTCTGAGAGACTAAGCCGGCATAACATCTTGAGATTCTATGAAGTCACCATCGACATGATATATTTGATGATACAAATTTGATACTAGTTTAGATGCCGATATTTCCTCTACAAACTTATTCATATGTTAAAAAGTATAACTTCTCAAAAGAAATACACACCGTTGTTCTGGAATGAAGTGAATATATATATGTTTGTTGGGCAGACAGATTTGACAATAATTTAGAAGATAAGCAAAGTATATATGACAAATGGAATATATCAGGCAGCGCTTTCAGCTGGCCTAACCTGATCTACCGGTCATGAGAGACAAATAAGGGATTATTATGTCGTATGGTTTCATTCCTTTTTTTTGCATGGTATGGTTTCATTCCTTGTGGCCATGCACATGCATGCTACTACCAAGGCAAGAGATGTGTACTATACATCGTTTCGTGCCTTGGGTTATGACATACCATTTTTGTATCAAAATATAAGACGTTTTATAATTTTGTATGCATGCATGCATGCATAGACATGTACCCTACAGCCGTTGAAATATATGGACCATCTCTTCATCAGTTCAGACTTTTGGATGTGGATGGAGCATGAAATCAATATGGTATCAAAGCCAAGAGGTCTTGAGTTCATGACCTTGCCAACGTATATTAAATAAAATGATTCTACCGTCTACATCGATCCCACGTCTAAGGACTAAAAATAGCCTGGACGTGAGGAGGAGTATTGAAATACATTTTACGTCTCTCTTGTTTCTCTTCATCTGTTCGCAATTTTGGATGAGTTGGCTGAAGCATTAATTCAATGTTGTTAGATGAAATATTCTGTTGTAATCTCAACTTCCTCTCAACCTCCCGTACGTAGCTCCATCTCTTCTGTAATAACCGTATCCTTGCGATACGTTGCACCTTCATGTAGGCCACGGCATGTCACATTCACACGACTCCTCATTGAGGAGTAGGAACGCTCCCCATCCTAACATGGTATATCAGAGCCACATCTTCCATACACATTTAGCCACAGAATAAGAAAAATGCAAACCACAAATCACATCAACGCCGCCGCCATGTCTTCATCAACGGCTGTAGCCCTCAACCTTGGTGCACCGCCGTCCAAGAAGCTTGCGAGAGGAAACTTCATCCTCTGGAAGGTGCAAGTCCTCCTATCCCTGCGAGGTGCGCAGGTGACTGGGCTCCTGGAAAATACCGACGCCGTTCTGCCCAGGATGGTGGAGATCACATAGGCGGAAAAGACTTCAACCATGGCATCTTCACTATTCTTGGAATCAACGCCTAGTCATCATCATCCCCAGGTCATTCACATAAATCATACGAATAACTTCATAAGAATTTGTAGGTCAGAAACGGAATGACCCCAACCCCCGCATCTCCCTTCGAGGAAACACTACTAGACCCCGCCGCCGGCCGCCCCTCCTCCCTCCACCCCCTCGCTGCCACCGAGAGTAGCTGCCGGCAAAGCCCAGCCAGTGCCGGTGGCGGCGAGGAATCTCCCAGGTGCGGCCCCATCCTCCCAGACGACGACGTGGAGGCCCATCGACGGTGCTCTTGGCGTCTTGGTGTAGCAAACCTTGGAGGGAGGCTCGGCGCATTGGCGACGGTGGTAGGGTGTTCTTGGTTCGTCTGTGTTGCCTATGGCAGTGGCGGCTCGGGGCACCTTGTCCCTGTCAAGTCCTATTTGCATCTTCACTTCGACGGTTGGGTTCCAGTCGTGGGTGCCATGGTGGTGCTGGTTGGCATGGTGGAGGATCGGTGAGGTCTAGTGCGGAGCCGATCTACACGACTTGGTGGTGATTCAGCCGACTGCGAGTTGCGGATAAGTGGCAGCTGGTGAAAACCGAGCTCCAACTTGGTCTTGGAGGGCGATGGCTATGTATACACATTTAACTTTTTGAAGGCATCGTTGTTGCGTTCGTCGTCCCCTCGTCGGGCTGCTCCGTGGGGAAACCCCTGATCATGGTCTCCTAGATCGGACAATGGCAGCACTATAAATGTCGTTATCCCTCAGGAGGGCATTGTTTTGGAGTAGAGGCTCGCTAGAGTCGACATTAGGTGGAGCTGCATGGCATCTACCACATCGATGGCGGCAGGTCTCGGTAGCATGGCGCAAGATGGTCTTTGCGACGAATACGTTTTGATGGACGAGGGCAGGGCGGTGGAGCTGTGTGATGCCATGGTGGCGTCGACGGGTGGCCTGGCAAGGACAGCGCGGATCTCTTGTGTGCAAGATGGGTCGGTGGTTTGATGGTGGTCGCGACTTTTGAAGTGTGTGCATCCGGTACAATCTTAGTGTCTGCTAGACCAAATGTGTGCTCCCGACACGCCATGTGGGCGGCTCGTTGAACCCGGTTCTAGATGGTGAGGGCATTGTGTTGGCATCCCCCATTGTCAAGTCTGTAGGTGAATGAGTATTTTCTTTCGGGTTGTTTGATATATGTTTTTGTTAGACCTTCATTGAATAATTTAATAAAGATGGTTGTGTGCATCCTTGGATGGAGAGGCCAGGGGTTTTAAACCTCCTTTTTAGAAGAAAAAAAACATAAATCATACACGCTAAATGTTGTTAACAAGCATTGCTAACCTCTGCGAAATGTTTTTCTCCTCCCCCACGAGCGGCTCCCGGGCATCCAGGGTTTCCTTGCCCTCCGCTGGCGCTACCCCGATCTGCCTCATCTCATGTAGCCTTAGTTTTATGTTTTGCTGGCATGTTTTGGAGATCTTGGAGGACTGCTTCAGTCGTCGAGGGAGATGAGAGCTCGAGTGGAGGTCTTTGTCAGGCCATGCTCGGCGGCGGATGGACGTATCCAACGCGTAAGTTTCTATGGCGGCCTAACCGGGCTAGGCCATCGGAGAAGACGGCATTCGCATATGGCCCTCGACGGTGCCGAGTTCGTTCTCAGATCTGGACTTGGCGTAAAATAACGTGGGAAATTTTACCCAAATTGTCTTTAGCGAGCGTTCATGTTTGGTTTGGGACGGCGTGGTGGCGGCACTTTTCCAGTTTAGAAATAATGTCTTCCACACCCTATCCCCATTCCATTGGTGTACTTATCACCAGCAGGGGATATGTGGTGTTGTGTCTCTAGTGGGTCTTACAGGATCCGGTCAATTTAGTTTTTTGGTGGATCTATCTTGATTTGACTGGCTTTCATGGTCTTCAGAGTTTCAACAGGCGCATGGATTCGGCAGCTCCTGCATGAGTTGCGCCGACCACCTACCCAGGCCACAATTGTTTACTGTGACAACATCAACGCCTCCTATCTCGCTTCAAATCCAGTTCAACATCAACACACGAAGCATATTGAGATTGATCTACACTTTGTTCGTGATAACCTGGCATTCGGTGAAGCTCACATTCTTCATGTTCCTTCAAGCTCCCAATTTACCGACTTGTTCACCAAAGAAATACCGTCACTTGTATTTCATGAGTTCCGTTCCAGTCTAAATGTCCTACCAAACGACGTTTCAACTGGGGGGTGGGGGGGGTGTTAACAAGTAGAAGCGTACACGTACGCACGCCACCTCCTGAACTTCAGGATCCCCCAAGGCCAGCACGCCTTCTCTCTCAGGCATTCTGTTTTCCTCACGGATGATTATGTGTAACATGTTGTAACTCATACAACAGAGAGATCAATTCCATTGTTCAACTGTGACAGTTCCCCGCCGACCTCGCTGCAGAAGAACTGGTCGGCTTGCAGCAGCCGTTACGCATCCGATGGTTCAGAGCAAAATGAGCAGTGCAACAACGGCGTGGGTTTCCGTCCCTAGGGATCTGCAACAGAGCATGCACGCATGTACACTAGCTGTTAGGTCAATCATAGCGTCTCCAGGCAGTGGCCAATGGAGACCTTTTTATTCTCCGTTTCACACGATCGACCGAGAGCCATAGCTTGCTCTACGTACGTCCAGTTACTCCTACTGATTCTTTGGACAAATCTGCTGCCCATTTCACGCGTCAATCGGACGTTATCAGGTGGATTACTAGCTTGTCGTTTGCCTCAAATCCATGGAACATGCAAGTTGATCGATCATACATTCATGCAAGTAGCAGTGGTCTCGAAATCAGTGCGGTGCAAAAACTGAGTCAATTCGACTGCTACAAGAAGGGATCATTTCAAGACTATGACCCTAACTAGAGAGTTGACAATTTGAGATCCAAGAAAGGGAGTGCGTGCCCGTATCGAATTGATATTTAAGTTACAGGACAGACCTAAATGGCCTTACAAGAACTATATTTCATCAGGATCATTAGCTAGAGAACCGAGTTCATCAGCTCCAGTGGCTAATCTCGGTTGCTTGTGCAGCATCACATGTTTTGGCCCGAGTGGCTTGTATCGAACCTTTTCACTTGCCTTATTTTTTGTTTTTATTTCCTGCCAACTTCAAAACTAGTTTTTTTCCGAAAAGGGGGTATCCCCGGCCTCTGCATCAGAACGATGCATACGGCAACCTTTATTACCAAGCAAATCAGTTCGACGGTAGTCTTAAAGTCTCAACAGAGTACAAAAAATGCTCACAAAGAGCTAAAGATCAAAAATAAAGCCACAACCGGCTAGCAAGAGAAAGATAGGAAAACTAATTGCCTATCCTATTATATGACCGCCATCCAAACCGGTTGAAAATAACCCGTGCTACCATCTCCCATCGGATAGATCCAGTAACCAAACGCTCCCTGGCCTCCGTCGGAGTGAGTAGCGACCACATACGGATCAACGCAGTGGCTTGGAAGATAACCTGCAAAAAATGAGTATTTGTTGTTCTGTTAAAGACCAAATCATTTCTGCAATTCCAGATAGCCCATAATAATGCCCATACTCCTACGCGAATGTGTCTCGCTGTTTGGGGCTCAACCCCATCAAGCCACGTCCCAAATAATGTGTTGATATTATTCGGAGGAGTAATATTAAAGGCTATGTGCACAAACTGCCGAAGAATTTTTGCCAAGGGGCAATCAAGAAAGAGGTGTTTGATGGATTCATCCCGATCACAAAAGCTACATCTAGTGGATCCATTTCAGTTGCATTTTATCAAGTTATCCTTAGTTAAAATGACTTGTTTGTGTACAAACCACATAAACACTTTAACTCTCAAGGGTACTTTGACATGCCAAACATGCTTCGAATTAGGAATAGAGCTAGAATTAATAACATCCAAATACATGGATTTGACCGTAAACTTTCCATTCCTAGTTAGCTTCCAACACAACTGATCGGGTCGTTGAGTTAGTTGAACATCCATCAATCTTCTCTCAAGATGGAGCCAAGCTTCCCAACGGTTTCCGGCTAGCCCTCCCCTGAATTGAATATTGAGAGGCGTGGACTGACATACCGTCTCAACGGTTGCATCTCTTCGTTGAACAATGTTATAGAGAGAAGGATATTGAAGCGCGAGGGGCATATCCCCTGGCCATGTATCCTCCCAGAATCTCATAGAAGTACCGTTCCCAATAACAAACTTTGTCCGATTAAAAAAGACTGATTTAACTCTCATCAGTCCTTTTCCAGAAAGGCGAATCCATCGGCCTCACTGTCACCTGGGATAAAGTTTTGGAATGAAGGTATTTATTATGCAGAATCTGTGCCCATGTAGCCCCGGTCTCACTAGATAGCTTATACAGCCACTTGCTGAGAAGACATTTGTTCTTCACCTCAAGATTTTCGATACCGAGGCCCCCTTGGTCCTTCGGTCGACAAATAATGTCCCATTTAGTGAGTCTATACTTCCTCTTCAGGTCATCACTTTGCCAGAAGAAGCGGGACCGATAGAAATCAAGTCTTTTCCGAAGTCCAACTAGTACCTCGAAAAAAGACAGAATAAACACGGGCATGCTTGTGAGGACTGAATTAATGAGAATTAAACGGCCTCCATATGACATCAGTTTGCCCTTCCAGCATCCCAGTTTCTTCTCAAAACGATCCTCAATGCTCTTCCATTCTCTGCTTGTTAGCTTACGATGGTGAATTGGTATACCCAAATAAGTGAAAGGTAAAGCCCCCAATTCACATCCGAACAATTGCTTATATGCCTCTTGTTCCTCATTGGCTCTTTCAAAACAGAACAATTCGCTCTTGTGGAAATTAATCTTTAATCTGTTCAATTGTTCAAATAAGCATAACACCAGCTTCATGTTTCTCGCTTTTGCCAAGTCATGCTCCATAAAGATGATAGTATCATCGGCGTACTGTAGGACAGATACACCTCCATCAACTAGATGAGGTACCAGACTACCTACTTGACCAGCATCCTTGGACCTTCCTATTAGAATCATCAACATGTCGACTACAATTTTGAACAGAATAGGTGACATCGGATCTCCTTGTCTCGGGCCTTTATGTGTTTGAAAATAGTTACCTATGTCATCATTTACTCTAATTCCAACACTCCCTTTTTGCATGAAAGACTCTACCTGTTGTCTCTAGGCTTGATCAAAGCCTTTCATACGCAAAGCCTGTTGAAGAAATGGCCATTTGACTTTGTCGTACGCCTTTTCGAAATCCACTTTGAAAACAACCCCGTCTAGTTTTTTCGTGTGAATTTCATGGAGCGTTTCATGAAGGACCATAACCCCTTCTAGGATGTTTCTGTCCGGCATGAAAGCAGTTTGGGATGGCTGCACCACAGAGTGCGCAATCAGCGTGAGTCTACTTGTCCCAACCTTGGTGAAGATTTTGAAACTTACGTTAAGAAGGTAGATCGGACTGAACTGCTCAATTCGCACGGCCTCTGTTTTCTTAGGAAGCAAATTAATAGTTCCAAAATTCAGATGAAACAACTGAAGCTGTCCAGAGAATAAATCATGGAACATCGGTAGAAAATCCCCTTAATAATATGCCAGCTTTTTTTATAAAACTCCGCTGGAAATCCATCCGGCCCCGGAGCTTTATTATTCTTCATCAGAGAAATAGCTTCAAACACCACTTTCTCCGAGAACGGTGCAGTCAAAATATCGTTCTCATCCGCAGCAAGTTGAGGGCATCCTCAACCCTCGACTCATCCAGGGACACAAAATTATCCCCCGGCGGCCCAAAAAGCTGCTTATAGTAGTTGGTAATGTATAATTTTAGGTTTTCCTGCCCTAAAATCGTCCCCTCATCTTGCTCAAGATGAAAGATTCTTTTCTTTCTATTCTTGCCGTTAGCAATCATATGAAAGAATTGAGTGTTGGCGTCCCCTTGGACAACTTTGCGAACCTTAGCCCGCAATGCCCACTTCAATTCCTCTTCTCGCAGGAGTTCTTTCAATCTCATCTCCGCATCTATTTTAGCATGATGTTTCGTGGATTCTAGGATTGTGGACTCGGCTTTTACATCTAAGGCCTGAATAAGAGTAAGGAGTCTTTCCTTTTCAACCTTATAAATCCCACTAAGATGCTTAGACCACCCACGCAAGAAACTTCTCAAATGTCTTATCTTATTCTGCCATCTCTCAATAGAAGTCCTCCCTCCTACCTCTTTAGCCCATTCCGTGGCTATTAGGTCGAAGAAACCTTCTCTCTCAAACCACGCTAATTCGAAAGAGAAGGTATTTTTATTCCCTGCATGTGTTGCCTCACCAGAGTCAACCAGTAAAGGGGAGTGGTCCGAGATTCCACGCGATAACGCCTGGACTGTTACTAGAGGAAACTTCAGTTCCCAGTCAACACTCGCAAGGACACGATCTAGCTTCTCAAAAGTAGGGGTTCGCAAGGTATTAGCCCATGTGAATTTTCTGCCAGAAAGCTCTATCTCTCTCAGATCCAAGCTTTCCATAATGGTATTAAACATGAACGACCACCTACCATGAAAATTATCATTATTTTTTTCGTCTCTCCTTGTAATCATATTGAAGTCACCCCCAACTAAGATTGGAAGCTGCTCAGACCCGCAAATACGAACCAGATCCGCCAAAAAATTTGGTTTGAGTTCTGGCTGTGCGGCCCCATATACCGCCACCAATGCCCAATTAAACCCATCGGTCTTCAATCTGACCCGGAACTTGACGGCAAAATCTCCCATAACCACACTACGGACTTCCAAAGTCTCGCATCTAACCCCAAGTAAAATCCCGCCTGATCCTCTCGGGGGTAGGTAGTGCCAATCAAACTCGACACCTCCCGATAACGTATTTAGGAATTGCGGGGAGAAATTACCCCTGCCTGTTTCAGACAGGGCGATAAAATCCAACCTATGATCAATAGAAGCATCCGCTAGAAATCTTCTTTTACCCCTGCCCAGGCGGCGCTCCTGCACCACGCCCGCCTGACGCGGTCCCAGCCACCACCGGGGACTTCGGTCCTGGAGGAGCACCTCCACGCCCCGCCATAGCCGCTAGAGGAGGAACCCACACAGCGCGGCCAATCCCATACCTCGGAAACCCAGGGACGGCACGGCGATGACGAACCCTAGGCGGAGGCGAAAGAAACGAATGCGGAGGAGAAGAACGGCGATTTGGATATCAATTGATATCATTCTTAAGGCCGGCCAAGCGCCTCTGCTCTAAAAAAACATCAGATAGAAAATGGTCCCTTTCTCATGGATATCAATGGCTTTCAGTCTTCGTCCATAATTACCTATCGGGTGTACTCTTTTAATTCACAAGAAAGTGATGTTTTTCAATTGACACAAATGTAACTTTCATCGCAAATTTATATTTCACTAAATGTGTGACAACAACAAAAAGATACAATATTCCGGAGTACTTCTCCAGATAAACTTGTGCATAAATTTTCAAGTTTCTAATCAAAGAATTGAAAACAAAATTGGGTTGTCAAAACTTTACAAGTTGACCCAAAACGTCGTTTTTTTGTGTACAGAGGGAGTTGTCTTATATCCCTTTTGTACTGAGGATTTTGCACTGAGAGGGCTATGTGTAATTTATAGTTATTTTCAGCGACTTTTAATTACAGAAGTACAAACAAGAAAACCTTATAAATTAGATGATACCCCACGCGTTGCTGCAGGAATTGGTTGCATTATATTATTTTTATGAGATTTTGTTGTCTTGAATTTGAATATGAGAATCAAGACTAAAAGTACATATTATTTATTGTAATTGATTATTATATAGTTACAAATATTTAAAGAATATAAGTATGATTTCTCATGCATGTTGAGGGAACAAAAATTATTGAGGTTGATGAAATGGGATTTTCATATTGTTGATAATTCACATTTCCATTGCATGTTGAGACAATTGAAGTGGTGATGTTGATGAGGTGGCATGTGTGCATGTTGAGATAAATAATGTATTGGCAATCAACTACTTAAGTAGTATATAGGATACATGAGAGTGCAAGAAAACAATTCATTTCGTTCCATAATTCCATGGAATTACATAAAATAATTATAGGTGGCACTTCTGTTTTGTGTAAAAATGTAAATTTCCCATTGATCAAATAAGTAAATGAGCTAGATTATTTTTTAACACATGGTCATGAAATTGATGAAGCAATAGTGAGATTTAGACGTCATTGGTAGTTGCCGAATAAAATTGCTCCCCCATTTGGAAATACATGTTCTTCTAGAAATACCAAAGCCATTCCTGAACAAGTTTAACTAAAACTATGAATTGGAAATATTATTGTTGGTTAGATGAAAATAATATCATTAGATTTGTTGTGATTTTTTTTGCCATATGTAAAATTTGACAAAGATATTCAAAAAGTTGCATGTTGAAGACGTACCCATTCCTAAAAGACATGTGTATCCAAATGATGGGAGTACATTATTTGGCAAAAAAATGGTTGGTACTTGACCTGAATTTCGCAGGAATTTAAATGATAGAGAACTTCCTTGGAATATTTTACAAGGCTAATAATTCATTCATCCAAAAGGACTATGTAGTATATTGTTCTATATAATTTCATCATTTTCTATTGCAAACTTTCTCGAGTCATACCCATACAAGGAGAGCCACAAATTATATGCTAATATAAACATATGATGCTCAAGATAAATAGGTATGCATATGTTTAATGCATACATTCTTATGTATCAATATATTTGGATATCATATGATTTGTAGCTGTGATAATTTCATATATATGGGTACCCCAAGCAGTTAAGTGCTTTGTCCTTCGTTGATTTAGCTAACAGTACATTGTGAAATATCTTCATTGCAGTTGTACATTTATGTGTGTATATAGAATAGATCGTGATTTAAACCAGATAATGTGATATTCTCGGAGCCAAATTTTATTTTCTGGTCATTCTGAACCAGGTTTTAGCTTGACCGGTTGCATGTGACCCTATTGTCAACTGGTCGAGTCTGGCATTGAATCTTGTTCATTGTGAATTATGAAGCTAAAATCTGATCCAAAGTGCCACAATGATACACATTTAGGTGAAAAGTGTGGCAATATCATGGATGTCCGGTTCAAATAAAATTTAGTACCGTTGACATTGAAATGTTTACAGTTCACTTTATTTATTCGTTCATTACGTTATCCACATGCGCACACTAAAATGCTAAACACACGGGCGTTTTACAGGCTGTTACGGGACTTACCATAAAATCTCTCCACCCCCCCCCCCCCCTGATTTTCAGGTGTGTGGGGCCCAACCTCCCTCCTTAACCCAATAAGAATCTGCCATGTTGGAGGCACTCCGTAAAACCCCCGTACACACACACACCGTCCTTCCCATCAACGGATCCATGGTTCTTCATAGTCTGGTGTAAGCTTAAAAAAGGACGCGTCAAGCATGCATTCTATATGTACCCGTGATGAGAAACAAAATGTAGCCGCCAACACGTGGCAAGCTTAGAAACGTTACCGCGCTTTTGTAACTGACAAGAGGAAAGAAGAGAGGCCAGGATATGGGAAACATGATGTAGCCGCCAACGCATGTGAAGAGCAGTGGATCTGATCATGGTTCATACACTCATGTGTGCGTACATCTACGTACAATATATACAAGCTGGCACATCACGGATCGAGTTAACACAACCTGAACACCCATGGAAATAAAAACACACAACCTGAATTTGTTTTATTCCACGTACATATATCGTTTTACAAATATTTTCGAATCATGCATTTAGATACCATAAAAGGCACCCGCGAAAAAAAAGATATCATAACGGGAAATGACTAACTTAAGCATGCATGCACGAGCGAGGGAGCCCATTCATGCACGCGACTGACATATACATGAACTGGAAAAGCAGAAAATATGTAGGCGCTTGCGTATACCAGAAAATATGATAATTACGAGTACGATGATGACGACGATGCAGGTCTAACATGGATGGTTTGTGGTGGATGGATCAGCTAGGGCAGGTGAAGTAGGCGGGGCAGGTCTTGCCGCACTGGTTAAGGAGGAGCACGAGGTCGACGGGCACGTTGAGCTTGATGCCAAGGACGTTGGCCTGGACGGCGGTGCAGAGGCACACATCGGCGTCTAGGTCGGCGAGGCCGCTCAGAAACGGGCAGCACTGCTCATTCGTCGGCACGCCGAGGTTGAGCTTCAGCAGGTTTAGCACGTTGGTGCATACCTTCAGCTTCAGCGTGTCGATTGAGCAGGTGCCGCCCCCGCCGCCGGTCGAAGGCGGAGACGGCACGGAAGCTGCCGGGGGCACGGCGATCGGCGGGCTTGGGACCGGGACAGGCGGTGTGTTGCCGCACGACCCGCAGCCATGCACGGCCACGAAGAGGACCAGGTTCATGGCGATGAGGAGGGCGAGCTTGGAGGGCACCATTGCTATGTGGATGACCAGCGATAATTTATTTTTTCTAATGTTTATTAATATAAAATATCATTTATATATGTTGATATATTTGTACGTAACAAGGGGTACCCAGTTTTTTTTGCAAATAAAAGCAGTTGTGTTAGTCTCACATTTGTTTGCATATACTATACAGTATGTACTTATATAATGTAGTATAGAATTTATTCCACTTTTGTTCGTGAAGTGATGGATTCGGATGATGTTTTAAAAATACCAACTGACGTTAACATGTAAAATTTAACATGCGTTACGGCAAAATATTTCAAAAACCGTGACAACACACGGGCATTCTACTAGTAATCTTTGGATCTAAATCGCTTCGTCCGCTCAAAAAAATCAAATCACTTCATTTCATTTCCAACCTCCCTACTACTCCTGCCGCCTGACATCCCGTCAAAAAAAAGCACCTGCCGCCTGAGATTGAGCCTGCCGCCGGCCGCCTATCGTCGGCCGAATCTCTCCGTTGAGGGAATGGGAAAGGCAACCACCGTCACGCTGATCCACGAGCGCGCTGCCGGCCGGCTGGCCACACAAAGCGACCAAACCAAAAGGAAACGGGGTTAGTTTACTTTCAACATTAGATTAGTTTATGCCTGTCAAATTGTATATGTGTAATTGTAGAACTACAAACATTTACAGCTAACTAGTAAAATTTTAGTTAGACTAATTGTCTAGCGAATCTACTAGGGCACGCACTATGGTGTGCAGGGAGGCCGTGCTTTCGGTCTTCTGTTCGAGGGATCATCATCGACGTTCGAGGGACTCCGAGTACGATCTACACCGACTCGTGTACTTCCGTTGTACTCCGGAGTCGGTAACGATCGTTGATCCAAATCAGATATGCATCCTCATATTGTTCATGATTGTCCGTAGGGCTTTTTTTTGTTATCTACTACGTTTCCCAACAAATTCTTCCATTGGTTTGTGGCCAAAGCACCCACTACCACTTTCCAGGCTATAGTTCTTCTCATTTTATTAGGAAACTTGGTCTGCCAAATAACATTCCAGATCGGCCGTTCCCCATTAGTAATTGTACTACAAGACTCTTGTGCAAATGTCTCCACTTGTTCCTGGGTAGCTAAATGGTATACGCTCTTCACAAAGAACTGGCCGAACTTGTCTGGATACCAAACTATGTAGTCATTGTTCATATTTGAAGACATGCACATTTTTATAATAGACTTGATGTCAACTTAATGGAAGTGTTGGTTGAGGAGATCCATCTTCCACACCACCATTGCAATCTAAAAAGTATGACATTCAAATAAGATGGCAGCGTCCTTTAGGAGTAACTAGCGCAAATGCCCGTGCGTTGCAACGGGAAAGAAAAATTGACGTGTGTCGCCTTGAAAAAATAAATAGACATGTGTCCATCAGAAAGTCCACCAGGAAGTCACAGCGGCATAGATACATTGGCACCAACACATTAAAGAGGCGCACGCCAAAGTTTGGAAGGAAAACATTATCAATTGTGCATTAGTCATGAAAGAAGCATTAATACTGGTTCTAAGGAACACTTATTATTTCATAATCTTGAAAGATACTATCTCACTTAGGGTTTTTCACGTGCTAACTCACGAGTCTCGGCAGATAGTGATCGAAAGGAATATCTTGCTTTTCTTAATTAAAATATTGGATTAGAAAAAAAGTTGCATGAATTAAACGTGTAACAACTGTTGTCTTTTTTTTTAACCCAGTACAGACACAAGCGTTCATATATACACGCATACACTCACCCTTATGAACACACAAACGCACTTCCTACCCGTATGAGCGTCTCCGAGAGACTGAGCCGGCATATCATCTTTCTACTAAGAAGGGTCTTTGTATCTCATGCAAGAGCCACAGCCCACCATTCCGGTTAAATATTTTTCTTTTTTTTTTCTTTATCTTATCCATTCTCCAATCTCCTTTCTTTATCTCATGCTGCAGCCACAACCCACAATCACATTTAAATCTCTCCCTCTCTAAATCTTTCTCTCTCTCCTTTTGATCTGGGTGTCTTTCGACCTATCTCATGGAGCACAAGAATCCCGTTTCTTTATGTCATGCAGCACCCAATGGAATCTAATTTAATTAATCACAACTTTCTTACCTGCACAAAGCGTGCATGTCTTGTGGATTACGGTTTGTTTCTTGTTTCTCCATGTGGCTTGTTGTCTATACGGGCAACTTGTGCAAGTATATAAGTTGGTCAGGTTTTATGTAAAAAGGCATGGTGGGACTATTTCTTTTGTAAACTAACCTCTTTCTCCAATAATCATGAGCTAGCATAGTTGGCGGAGATGTTTGGTTGCTACAGGCTTATCATGAGATCGACCCACCATGCAAGGGATAGTTTTTATTTTTATTGCAGAAAGAAAGCCCACCCTCATTCTCGCGGCCCACAAGGAAAAATCACGTCAGAAGGCCACTCACTTGGGACCTGGCCCAGCACATAGAAGAACGTGTGAAGCCGCACGTCGACGGATGAAATTTTGATGAACAAAGGGCAGGTGGACGAACTTAGGAAAATGATCTATGCGTTGCAACGGGATAAAAATTCATCGAACTCTGGCACTCCTAATTCTATCACTATGGCTTTCTCTAAAAATAATAATAAGCATTGTCAAATGTCCTTAACATGAAGAAGAATCATTCTTTCAAGCCGACCATCTTTGTAGAATTGTTTCTTTTCTTTTTGCGGGAAAATGTAGCATTGCTAGACTTGCGGCTGGTGCTTTGTGAGTAAACACCAAAATGAGGGATAATCAGCTATAGTCCAATTCAATATACATAATACCATTTTAATTTAAGCTAACACACACGTTAATGCATCGATTAAGGGATTTCATTGATTCTCCAAATATATATACTTTTATGCAAGCCTGTGATGTAATTCGAGGTAATCACCATGTAGAGTATAATAGACAATGTGCATGTTAATTCGCCAAGGGCACTCCCAGTATTTGTTGTGCATATAATCTCATTTTAGTTTAAACTAACCATCTGTCTCATTAAAAGGCGTGGAGTGCTGGGAATTGCATTGGAGTTAGGCATCATCATCTCAATCAAATCGAGCTTGTATGTTGGCTGGGCCGGTCAGCTTGCGCTTGCTTTATTTCCCTGGCCAGAGTGAACGTATAAATAAACTGTAACCCAAGAATTATCACAACAGGGCTCTTGGTCTATTGGTAGCGACATATCTGTATTGTGCTGGAGGTATTGAGTTTGACTTCTCACAAAAGCGTATTTTTTTAATCTTTTTCTCCGCTTCCTGGAAGCTGTGCCGTGAGCAAGGGACGAACGAAAACGGGCAGTGGTTCCAAGACGGACGAAAATTGTGTGGGTCCCACCGTAAACCAAAAAAAGTGAAGAAACAATCCGTCCTTTAATATTAGGTAAAGACTAGCCTGAGAGATAGCCCATGTGGGATCCACGGGTCTCTCCAAACTCTAACAGAAGTGCTGCTGCTGACTATCCATATCATGCCTCTCTTCACAAACTTGAGGCCATACTCGATTCCGTGCCATACATCTGACGTATTTCCTGTAAAAACTGTATCAACCAAGTACCCATTTAGGTAGTACTTGTCCTTCAATAGTTGTGCCACAAGACTATCCAGATTCTAGATTAATGTGCAAGCTCGGTTGGCTAGAAGAGGCTGGTTAAAATCTCTCATGTCTCTAAAGCTCATGCATCCGATAGTTTTTGGAAGGATCTTCTTGTCCCAAGCAAGCCAGGCCATCTTTCTTCTACCCTTCTCCAGTCTCTACCAATATTGCTCACTATACTTCTCCAGTCTCTAACAATATTGCCCATTATTTGTTTCCTTAAAACAACAATTAAAGGACTAAAACAACTATATAAGCAAAACAATATTGTTTTAATTAAAATCCTAATTTAAATTATTCTAAAAACAACAAAATAAATCTTACTGTGACAACAATCTAACATGTGACTAGGAGCAAAAAGAATTAAATTAAAAACTATTTCTAAACTCAAATTTTTCACAATGTAGGGTTTGAAGCAAATTCCAACAAATTCAAATTTAAATCATTCAAATTTGAAAACTAATGGCACAAACAGAAACTAGACAAAATTTTGAATCTAATGCAAAAAAGAATCACTCAAAAACATCAAACATCCTAAAAGATATAAGCAATTTAGAACAAAAACAAAAAAACAAAAAACAAATGAAAAAAATGAAACTTTCAGAACCCCTTTAGTCCCAGTTGGTGTCTCCAACCGGGACTAAAGGTCTAACCTTTAGTAACCTTTAGTCCCGGTTGGTGTCTCCAACCGGGACTAAAGGTCTAATCTTTAGTCTCGGTTGGGTACACCAACCGAGACTGAAGGGCATCGCACCCTGTAGTCCCGGTTGGTGTCTCCAACCGGGACTAAGGGTCCAATTTGAACCGGGACTGATGCCTGCCCGGCGCCCTATCCTCTCGAACCAGGACTGATGCCTGCCCGGCGCCCTATCCTCTCGAACCGGGACTAATGCTCACATTAGTCCCGGTTCGTAATGCAACCGGGACTAATGTGTAGATCGAGCTTGGACCAAAGCCCTGTTTTCTACTAGTGTTTTTCTTCGTCCCACATCCCACCACCCCCTCCCACTGGTTTTCTAATCCATTGGTATATTTCTCTCTCTACTCTTTTCTTTAAAAAGACTCAGCAATTTCCTAACGTACAAAAGATCACGAATCTAACTTTCCTAACTTATCCAAATCAACTATATCTCTTATCAATGCAATTTGTTTTGGGAAAAAAATAATAGATTTTCAGGAAACAAATAATGGATTTTAAGGAAATTAACGAGTAAAACATGGCAAACAAATCTTATTGTGAAAGTATTATCTCTACTCCTAAAGTCTCAGTACGTAGGTCGTTCGTTGGTTTCCCCATCGATCGATCCCCTCCCCATCAATGGAGAGACATCCCACCGATTTTTTCTAAATAAACCGCCTGCCTCCACATCTCTCTCGCATGAAAAAACAGCAATTTCCTAACGTACAAAAGATCACGGATCTAACTTTCCTAACGTATTCAAATCAACGATCTCTCTCATCAACGCAATTTGTTTTTGGAAACAAATAATAGATTCTCATGAAACAAAAAATGGATTTTAAGGAAATTAACAAGTAAGAAATGGCAAACAAATCTTATTGTGAAAGTATTATCTCTACTTCTAAAGTCTCAGTACGTAGGTAGTTCGTTGGTTTCGTTCATTTCCCCATTGATCGATCCCCTCCCAATCGATGGAGAGACATCCCCACCAATTTTTTTCCAAATAAAGTGCCTGCCTCTACCTCTCTCTCGCGTGGAAAAAAAATCAGGAAAGAACCACCCGCACATACCCCTCTGATCCATAGATCTTGGGGGAAGATCCGGTAAATCAGGAAAGAACCATCCTGAGCGTAGAAAAAAAGTCACCGATAAAACAAAAAGAGCAATTCACGAACGCCCCCACCCCTCCTCCCCCCGATCCAATCCCTCGGACGATCCGCCTCCCTTGTCGCCTGCCGTGCTGCTGCGTTTGTAGGAGATATGCCCTAGAGGCAGTAATAACAGTTATTTTGTATCTCCAAGTTTGTAATGAATGTTTATGATCCATGCTATAACTGCAATGATTCTCGAGTCTACAATATCCACGAGGCTCGGAGGGAACTCATATGCACGTGTGGTATAATAAACGGTAAAATATATTCCTAGTCTTGCCTCTAAGACTAGCTCAAGTATTGCATGATGATCCTGTTTCCTGATCATGGGCATGACTATGCCGGCAATTTTGAGGGCACAAGTTTGGTAGGACGCTTGTGTTGAATCAACCCGGATTGATGTTATGCTATGAGATACCTTCGTCACAAGTTTATGGTTAATATCATTGAGATAGTTAATGTTTGCATAATTCCTTAGACCATGAGAGTATCAAGTTCCTTCGTGCTTGCTTCGTGAACTTTGGGGTTTGTTAAACGTCATCCGTAACTGGGTGGCTATTACGGCAGCTTTCGGGTTCACGGAAAAGTATAGGAAGTAACAAGATAGCTCAAGATTGGGATTTGCTCCTCCGACGATGGAGAGATATACTCAGGCCCTCTCGGTGTAACGGTATCCATCATCGTCTGGCCAGACACATTGTGATTTGATCACTGGGATGCCGGAACACGGAAACGAGAAAAGAGAACAAAACCGGTAACGAGGTAACTTGCATGGTGGACAAATTGTTCGTCCATGGGCATGCAATAAATCTCACCTCGGGTGTTTGTGACATATTGCGAAGCAACGGGAATAGCTCACTGCAACTGGAGGTTCACTCGAATATTCATTCGTGTGGGTATAAGGGTCAATATGGGTGTCCACGGCTCCGATGTTGTTCATTGATCGGAAGGGGTTCCAGGTCATGTCTATACTTCACCAAACCTATAGGGTCACACGCTTAAGGGTCATCTATCTGCTGAATACTAGACAGGGAGTCTGAGAGAAAATCACCGAAAAAGTTCGGACACCGAAAAGTTTCGGACAGCGGAATCGTACCGCAGAGAGAGGTCATCGGATAAGTTTCGGTGATACCGAAAAGTTGTTTCGGGATACACCATTATGTCAAATTGGTTTCGGCACATGCCTGATAATTCTTGGAGGATGCCAGAATCATTCTGGAAGCTTTTTGGAATTTTCTGAGATAAAAACCGGAAATGTTCCGGAGCTGCCAGAGCCACATCAGATGCTTTTCGCAGATGAAAATCACTAAACCGGAATTGTTTCGGAACGCGTTGAAAATAATTTTGGTGGATACTGGAAATGTTCTAAGCCCACATAAATATTTTCAGTTCGAAAAGACGCTGAAAAATGTCGTCATGAATAGTGAAAGTGCTTTTTGGGATATTTTATGGTGAGTCACCTTTTGGGATATCTCCAAAAGGCTTCTAGAAGGGCTTGGGGGCCAAGCATGCTCCTCATGGGGGTCCCCCAAGGGGGTTGGCCGGCCACATGTGTGGGGCTCCATGGAGCTCCACTTCACTCCCCATTATGCCCTTCATGTGTGACATTTGCATGGGCATTTTGGGTTTTTGTGAGCCATCCCTACCCCTTGGCTTTCCTATAAATAGAGGAGGAGTGGGCAGCCCAAAGCTCATCCCTTGCTCTCATACACATGCCATGCATTATCTGGCTTCTTCTCTCCCTCCCACGAAAAGAGTTTCGTAGAGCCGTAAGGCTGTCTGGGTTCCGGCAGGAACTAGTTCTGGACGGCGAATCCCTGCCGGATAGCTGACACCGTATGTGTGCAACCCCGTAGAGAGATTGTAGTTTCGATCTTTTGCCCGAGGGGCTGTTTGAGTGTCCTCCCGAAGGGCTTTCCGAGTCTCCGTCCGAGTTTCGAGGGTCCTCCCGAAGGGCTGTCCGCGACATTGTCCGGGGGACTGTCTGACCGCCTCTCGAAGGGCTGTCCGGAGAGGGAGTACATCCTCGCGGTTGGGAGGTTGTAAATCCTAGCTGTGGGGATCTGCACCGACGATCTACACCGACTCTTCTTCCGCTGCGCTTCGAGTCGGTACGGATCAGATCAAACCTTGTATGCAGTCTCCATAGTGGTCCTGGGCGTGCTCGTTATACCGAAAATTTTCGTTTTCTGTCGCGTTCCCCTACAGCGTCGACCATAACCGCGACGCCCGACTTTTCCACCAACGTTGAGGCCTTCATCAATCCCTCCAAGCTCTGTGTCCTCCGCATTTTGTTGCCGTACCCTCCACTCTCGTCGCCGGCGGTCACCGAAGCTGTGCCGGATAAGATGGATCTCACGTTCATGTCCGTCAGATTGCCAAGGCTGCGTCACAGTAGTGGCCTGAGTGCTTGCTGCGCTTAAGGTGGTGTCGCATTCGCACATGATGTTTGTCAATTTGTACCGCCGGCTGTACTAGGAGTCTGGGACCATAACAATGGTTTAATTTCCTTTTCTCTATTTGAGAAATAATTGTAATTGTAGGTATCTTCATATAATGGTTTCTGAAGGCATCGAAATCACACAACTTCTCTTGGATGCTGATCTATCAACACATATTCATCACCGGATTAAAATCTGCCACACCGTAATCCTAGGTGGTGGTTTATTTCTAATACTCATATCTCAGAGTATGAGTTATTTACCAATTGAATTTTATGTGCAGCATACTTTTATTATTATTCTGTAGGAGAGTATACGACAATCCTTCCAAGCATTAATTGTTCTGATGATAGTAGAGGGCCTCGATGCATAGGGTAACGATTAAAGCTTTGACCTTATACGGTAATTTTTGGAGCTATGCTAAGTTGCTAGCTTATACATTGCCATTGTAGTTTGTTTTGTAGGCCTCAATTTTTACCATATTGGCATAGGTTAAAACATAATTACATTGTTTAAAATTAAATTGGAGAACATTGTATTGATGATCAAGGAGAGAGAACAAGCCATCTAGCTACTAGCTATGGACCCTTAGGTCTGTGGTAAACTACTCACACATCATCGGAAGGGCAGCAAGGTTGATGTAGAGCCCCTCCGTGGTTCAATCCCCCTCCAACAGAGTTCCATAAAAGGCCCCAGATGGGATCTCTCGAGAACAAAAACTTGCGGTGGTGGAAATAGGGTTTTGGCTGGCTCTTTGTTGGTTTCCCGATTTTAGAGAATTTATAGAGGCGGAATTAGGTCAAACGAAGCAAAGGTGCGCCCACGAGGCATGAGGGCGCGCCTACCCCCTAGGCGAGCCCTGGTGTCTCGTGGTCACCTCCTTCATCTTCTGACTTCCTCCTGAAGCTTCTAGTGTTTCTTTTGTCCAGAAAAAATCTTCAAAAAGTTTCGTGGCATTTGGACTTCATTTGGTATTGATATTCTGAAAAACCAAAAATAGGCAAAGAAAACAGCAACTGGCACTAGGCACTAACTTAATAGGTTAGTTCCAAAAAATGATATATAATTGCTTGAAATTGCGTATAAAACATCCAAGATTGATACTATAATAGCATGGTAGAATAAAAAATTATAGATACGTTGGAGATGTATCATTACTTCCTTGCAACAAAATATTAGTAACACATTAATATGATAGTTTTGATAGCAGTAGTAACAGTAGCAATAGTAGCAGTAGCAATAACAGTAGGAGTAATAGTGATTCAAACAAAGACAATATTATTAAAAGCGTAGGAGTGGAGTAATGATGGTACTTGGATGACAGTCATCATGTAACCGTCACAACCTAGAGATACACAATAGCTCCAACGTACGTCAATCATATGTAAGCATATATTCCGTATATAGTCATGCTTGCAATAAGAACTTGGATGACTTCTTTTGTCCTACCCTCCTGTGGTAGCGGGATAATGGAAACTAAGGGTAATTAAGGCACTTTTTTAATAGAGAACCAGAACAAAGTATTAACACATAGTGAAAACACGAACTCCTCAAATTACATTCATCTCCGGAGAGTATCCCAATTATTGTCACCTTGGGGTCTACGGTTCAATAACATGTGCATATCACGGTAAAAAAATAACATGTGCATATAACTTACAGATAGGATCAAGAACTAAAATATATTCATGAAAACATAATACATTCATATCTGAAATGACGGCACTCGGGCCCTAGTGACAAGAATTAAGCATAGCAAAGTCACAGCAACATCAATTTCAAAACACAGTGGATACTAGTAATCAAGCCATAACAAATTGATTCGATTACATGACGAATCTCATCCATCTGCATCTTCCTCCAGTATGCCTATCATGAAATTACTCACTTCTGGTGGTGAGTATCATGAGGTTGTTGATGACCACGATGATGATTTACCCTCTCTGGAGCCCCGAACGGACTCCAGATCAGGCCTCACGATGTATAGTACTTTTGTACTAACCTCGGAGGGGCCCCTGGTTGTTTTGGCGCGCCCTACCGCAACGTTAGACTATTGCCTTTTTAGCCTACGCTTGCTGCTTGCAGAGAATAGGAGGTGACGGTGGCTCCGTATCATAAAACGCGATGGAACTTTCTCTCTGGTTTTTTTCTCGGGAGGACAGTATTTATGGACTTGGAGGTAGGGCAAACGGAGGCTCGTGGAGCCCACAAGCTCAGCCTGCGCACCCCGATCCTATGGCTCTGTGGTGGCCCCCCTCTGGTAGTTCTTTGCGCATATTCCAAGATAATTCTCTGTAAAATTTGGTCCGATTATGTTAACTTTTTAATTTCGCACAAAAAAACAAAGCCAAGGTAGTTCTACTGAAAACATCGTTAGTTCAGGTTAGTTTCATTCAAATCATGCAAATTACAGTCCAAAACAAGAGAAAAAGTGTTGGAAAAGTCAATACATTGGAGACGCGTATCAGGCGCCCGTCCCCGCCGCATTTTTTTGACCTGTCATTGACCGGACCGTCCTCCCGGTCCTTTAAGGGGGGTTTGAGGCGCCCGGCTGTAGATGCTCTTACAACCAACCATACCTTAAAAGGAAAATAAATAAAAAAGGAGAAGTGGGGATGCAACCCCAGGCAGCAAGTACATAGCGCATAAGGAAAGCTAAAGAGTACGAACAAATAATGTAAAGCTACAACACCATAGTCAAGACCATCCACGCACTGGAGACAAAGGGCAAACGGAAGTTTGGAGGATAATGAAGCCACCGGAGGAAGATCCATCCATAGTTCGCACCCACATGGCGAGACAAGCACAGTGCCATCCGCTTGCACCATCGAAGAAGACCACAAACTTCTTGCTCTTGATTGGAGGGCGCCACACCGTCGGCAAGGTGGAGAAGTTACCTGGAGCACTCATGGACACAGGCAATCTGCCCTGATACGCAACATCGGGAACAGCTTCCTTACAATACAAGGAGCCCAAGAACAAACTCCGATTCCCAAAGCACATGACACGCCATGGACAAGCAACAGAATGGAGATCTCAACCGAAGACACGGCCAAAGAACAAGAGGACCGAGCCACCTCCAGGAACCACCCAAGCTCGCCGCACCACACACTCCATCCACCGCCCAAGACGACACCACTAAGGTGGGAACGATGCCGTTGCACCGCGGCCGCCCAATCCCAAGGTTTGGGGTTTTCACCCGGGCTAAGTGGAAGGAGGTAGCGGGGGAGATGTACCTCAACATCGCGTCCAAGGGGGAATCCGGCGCCCGCAGCACCACCGATGTCGTGGCTGCCACCACCGACCGGTTTTCCCCATCACAGAGCTCCGAACCCAACTCCCACCACACCAATCGCCAAAACATCATTTGGGTCCTAGATGCACTTTCACAAGCCTAAAGCCATTCCATTATTCTTGATAAGCGCCACAAGGAGTACATGGCTATTAGTTTTACCTGTTGTTGTTCTTCGAGTCGAAATGCTTCTGTACAGCTATGTTCCATTTCCGTACCTTTATATATTGAGCGATCATTAGTATTGTACATATAACTATCAGGAATTAATTAGTAACACTATATAATATGTCAAGAATTAAGTGGATACAAATGTTTATACAGGAAATCAATTATTTCAGTAAAAACACATCAAGTAAAAATGATTAGAGATGTATCAAGTTATACCCTCCCCGTGCATGCCGTCGACGGCAGAGTTTGGAGACCCTTGAGATCCGATGGTTCAGAGAAAATGATCAGTGCCCTAACGGTAAAAGGAGACGTGGCAGGCGGAGGTGGATGATCGACAAAAATGCATGTAGTACACTAACTGTTGGGTCAAACATAGCGTCTCCATGTTGTGTGGCCAATGGGGACCTTTTTATTCTTCATTTCACACGATCGATAGAGATCAGCTAAGCATCGACGTACGTCCAGTTACTGATTCTCTGGATGAATCTGCTGCCCATTTCACGCGCAGATCCATCGTTGTCAAACCAATCGCTAGCTTATCGTTTACCTTCAATCCAGGAACATGCAAGTTGATCGCCCTTCATGCAAATAGTCTCGAAGTATGTGCGGTGCTGATATTCTCATATATATTACTGGTCATGTTTATTCTATTATGTGTTTCCTTGTAGTTTTGTATGGTCGATCAAGCGTTCACATGGATATATCTTTGCATGTCGGCATGGTTGCCTAGCTAGCAAGGCACACATATGCACGTCGATCTCCATCAGTTAGGCAGAGAAGCTCTAGATATCTAGTTGTACAATGTGAGCGAGCGATGTACTAGGATATACTAATGTGGATGCATCCAAAACTTGCTCTCTCTGTCTGGTTGAATTTCCCATGTATGTACAAATATTGAGCCAGTTCGACTGCTACAACAAGGGGTCATTTCAAGACTTTGGCCCTAACTAGAGAGTTGACAGCTTGAGATTCAAGGGAGAGCGTATCTGATCAGTATTCCAGTGATACAAACGGAGCGCAGATGACCTTACAAGAACTGATATTTTTCTAGATCAGCAGCTAGAAAATGAGCTGTCTCTCACTGATATTAATAGATTTAGTCTTGTCCATATTTACCTTTTCTAGTTCACCAAAATTTTGTGGTTTCAACATCGACACAGAATGCAATTTTGGCCCCAAGTTTTCATTTCAATATGAAACAACCAGGAAAATTACTATCTTCTGGAAGTACATCTTTGAGGGAAATCTATATAGCACTCCTTTTTTGTGTGTACGGAGGGAGTATATACTCCCTCCGGCCCTTTTTAGTCTGCATATAAGTTTTATCTGAAGACACAGTATCTCTAGTTTGACCAAATTTGTAGAAAAAAGTATCAAGATTTACAATACCAAATCAATATCATTAGTTTCGCTACTCACTCCAACGGAGGCCAGTGAGCGTTTGGTTACTGGATCTATCCGACGGGAGATGGTAGCACGGGATATTTTCAACCGGTTTAGATGGCGGTCATGTAATATGATAGGCAATTAGTTTTCCTATCTTTCTTATGCCAGCCGGTTGTGGCTTTACCTTTTTTTCCTGCTCTTTGTGAGCATTTTTTTGTTCTTTTGTTTGAGACATCAAGACTTCTGTTGAACCTATTTGCTTATTAATTAAGTTGGCCGTATGCATCGTTCTGATGCAGAGGCCGGGCTGCTCCCCCTTTTCCAAAAATATATATATTTGGTATTGTAGATGTTGATATTTTTTATTATAAATGCGGTCAAACTTTGTAAAGTTTGACTTGATACAAATTATATGCGGAGTAGAAAAGACCGGAGGGAGTATTTTGTCATGTATGCCCATTTGTACCAAGGATGCTATCCGGAAAGGGCCAAAATCAAGGTACTATACTCCGTACAATTTTTCGTTATTTTCCTACTAGTGATTTTATCATCCTATATGTACAAATATGTAAACCTTATAAATAACAAAGAGCGTAAGAGAACAAGTCTAATTTGCTCAAGAACTCTGTGAAATTCTTATAGGTAGCAGTTCTATTCTTGCAAAAATAACAATTTCGCATTCATCCCCCATTTGGAATTACATGTTCTAGAAATGACCAAAGTCAATTTTCAACAACTTTGACTCACAATATGTATGGGAAAATTAGTATTGGTTAGATTAAAATAATATCATTATATTTGTTATAAAAATGTGATATTGCAATCTATACAATTTGACCATGATATTTGTCATATGAAAAGCAACGATCGAAGTTTCATGTTGGCGAGAATACCCATTTCTAAATACATGTATTTCCAAATTACTGGAGTATATGATTTAGCCAAAAGTGGTAATTTGATGCTTGCCATAAATTTTGTAGGAATTTAAATGATAGCAAACGACCTTGTAAATTTTTACAACGATCATAATTTCTTCTAACAAAAGGTCTGTGTAGGATATCTCACTTTATAATTTCATCAGAATTAGCATGTAGGATATTTCACTACATAATTTTATTGTTTGAATCTTTCTCGAGTAACCCCCCATCCAATGGGGGCATGAAATATATGCTAATAAAAACATATGATGCTCAAGATAATTAAATAATATCCATATGTATAATACATACATTCATATGTACAAGTATATTGGAATCATATGATAAGTATCTATTCCTTATTTTAGGTATATGGTATCCCCAAGAAGTTAGGTGGTTCTTCCTCTCATGATTTATGAGACAACAAGCTATGATTGTGACGACTTCATTACAGTAGTACATTTCGATTTAAACCAAGTATTTCGATATTCATGGAGGCAGACTTTACATTCAAGACTCTGAACCAGGTTTTAGCTTGACCTCTTGCGTGAGGCCATATTGTGAATACAATGGTGTCAGCCATTAAATCTAGTTCGGTGTGAAATTATGATAAATTTTAGGTCAAAGTGTTGCAATAGCATAAATGTCTGGTTCAAATAGAATTTACTTATTTTAACGTGGAAATATTTGCAGTTAAGTTTATCGACCCCATCATCGCATTATCCATGCCATCCTTCTATTTCGACAGGTCCATGGTTCTTTGTCGTGCAACCTAAGCTTTCAAAATCGACATACCAATCGTGTTACTAGAAGTTAGGGCAGCTCCAACGTGGATCGCCACAACGCACATCACTAAATGCTCGCAGACACGTTAGGATGTGTCTGGGATAGCTGGGCGTAGGGGCCTCAACCTAGGGTGTATTGGGCTGACCATTTGTTGTCTATTGGTACAACAATAGTATTTGGCACCGTGATGCACTGTAGATAAAATGTTTGCCTCGGGTGTGGCATCAACCTGGCGCCTGCCATCTAACCACATTCACCAAATGTCGGCCCGTCCAATGGAGAGAGGAGAGTGAAGGGAGGGAAAGGAAACATGGATTTGTGCTGGGGTTCCAGGTTGAGTTGGCTTTCCACAGCCTGTCTAGACTCCCCCAAGGCTCCCCTAGGCTTGGTGCCGATTTGAGGAAATTCGGACATCCGGACCGACTAGCCTATTTCATAAACAGTTGGTGACCACCATCGGGTGACAAAACATGCCCATACTATTCGGTCCGAGCATTTGTGAGCGATTCAGTATCTGCGTTGGAGTTTCCCTGAGTAACTGGCAGAAAATGAAAGAAGAGAGGTCATGATTAGAAAGGAGATACAGAGGCCAGGGTTTCAACCTTCTTTTTGAAAAAAGAAAAAAGAAAGGTGATGTAGCCAATGCATGCGACAAGGTGTGGATGTGATTATTATTGAGGACATATCACGGGTCTATTTAACACAACTTGAACAAACTTATTATTCACGTACGTGTACAAGTATATAATTTTACAAATATGCGAATCATCTAGATACCATAACGTACGGGATACAATGACGGATGACTAGCTTATACATAGTCAGTGCAAGAAACAAAGCGTAAGCATGCATGCATGCATGCACGAGCGACGACTACGCATGCATATATAAGTATAAAATGCATGGTTTGTGATATTTAGATCGATCGATGTATCCTGGATTTAGCTAGGGCAGGTGAAGTCGGCGGGGCAGGTCTTGCCGCACTGGTTGAGAAGCAGCACGAGGTCGACGGGGACGTTGAGCTTGATGCCGAGAACGTTGGCCTTGATGGCGGTGCAGAGGCACACGGCGGCGTCGAGGTCGGCGAGGCCGCTCAGCAGCGGGCAGCACTGCTCGCTCGCCGGCACGCCGAGGTTGAGCTTCAGCAGGTTAAGTACGTTGGCGCACGCGCTCAGCTTCAACGTGTTGATCGAGCAGGTGCCGCCGCCGCCAGGGGTTGGTACTGGGACGGCCGGCGGGGGCACGGCGATCGGCGGGGTTGGTACTGGGACGGGTGGCGGTGGCACGGCGATCGGCGGCGTTGGGACTGGCACGGACGGCGTGTTGCCGCACGATCCGCAACCGTGCGAGGTTCCCATGAGGACCAGGCTCAGGGCGAGGAAGAGGGTGAGCTTGGAGGGCGCCATTGCTACGAAGCTACGTAGTAGCTAGCGAGAGTGTACTGGCTTGTGGCTGAGCTAGGTTGGCTTTGCTAGCTTGGTATGCTTTTCCTCGGTTGCTTGTGGTGGTATTTATAGCTAGGCCGGGGTGCAGCGCCCAAGTGCAACTGCATCGTTCATGTCATGATCAATCCAATTTGACTCTTGCCTCAATTTGCAAAAAATATGCGCAACCACCACTACTAGTACGCAATTGTTGGATGGTACGTGTGTACCATTACTGGAGCTTAACTCGTTTGCTAACGAACAGAAACACAAGAGCTTTTCCTAGAAAATTTGATAGAAAAATATAGTATGGACAGTAATATACTCCCTCCGTTCCTAAATATAAGTCTTTTTAGATATTTTATTATAGACTACACACAAGCAAAATGAGTGAATCTACGATTTAAACTATGTCTATATACATCTGCATGTAGTTCATATTGAGATCTTTATAAAAGGACTTATATTTAGAAACAGAGAGAGTAGAAGCAGACATAGTATGTATGACAATTGGAATATATCATGCAGCGCTTCGAGCTGGCTAACCTAATGTTCAGGTCATCAGAGACAAAATAGGAGACTATTACGTCTACGGTTTCATTCCATTGTGGGCATGCACATGCATGCTACTACCAGCGCAGGAGATCCCTACATGCATAGTTGCATACACGAGTACGCTACAGCTAGCTCGAATTATTAGTCAATCCGGCCCAGTGGGCAGTGTGTGTGCTAACAAATAATCCCAATACTGACAAAAGAATTATACCATTATAGCTAGCTTACAATATTCCTGTGATGGAGAGGGACCTGGCCTTGTGAACAAGGGCTCGTGAAGAAATTGATAATTGTCTATTATGGACCATCTAGAATAAAATTTAAATTTCAGTCGTCTTCACTATTCTTTGGATCAACACCTAATCATCATGACCCCATCTCATTCACATAAATCATACACGCAAAATGTTGTTAACTAGCATTGAGAGCCTCTACGGAACGTTTTTCTCCTCCGCCATGAGCGACACCCAGGCGTCCAGGGTTTCTCTGCCTTTCGTCCATGCTGCGCTGACCTGCCTCATCACATCTAGCCTTAGTTCTATGGTTTGCTGGGATGTTTTGGAGGTCTTGAAGGGCTGCTTCGGTCGGAGGAGATGAGAGCTCAAGTGGAATTCTTCGTCAGGCCATGCTCGATGGCCCCGTTGGTGAAGCCGATAGCGGCCGGACGTATCCAGCGAGTGTGTTTCTATGGCGGCTTGGCCAGGTTAGGCCATCGGAAAAGATGGCGTCGACGTATGGCACTGGACGGCTCTGAGTTTGATCTCAGATCTGGACTTAGCGTAAAACAACATGGGAAATTTGTCTCAGCTTTGTCTTTTGGGAGTCTTCGTGTTTGGTTTGGGACGGCGTGGCGGTGACACTTTTCCAGTTTCAAAATATTGTCTTCCACACCCTATCCTGTTCTATTGGTGTGCTTATCACCGGCGGAGAGGGTGTGGTTTTGTGTCTTTGGTGGATATTACAGGATCCGGTCGGTTTAAGTTTTCGGTGGATCTGTCTGGATTTGACCGGCTTTCATGGTCTTTAGAGTTTCTATAGGCCCGTGGATTATCCTCCCCTCTACCTACCGCTCTAGCGGCCGATGACCGAAAGGGGACTCCCGGTGCCTCTGCTCTGGCTAGTAGGTTAGGTTAGGGTTTTTACTCCTCGCAGGGCACTGTTTGGGAGGATGGCAGCGCTTCTTTGTTGAGTTGATCTGCCAGACTCCAAAGTTTGTCCATCTGGACGAAATATACAAGCTCCGGTAGGGTTTCTCGTCGTGCGGGTGTGACGGCGAGTTATGCTGTCAGGCACTTCGGATTAGTTCAAGGTTTCAACGACAATGATTTTCTGCTCTAGGGCGCTAGTCCTTAGCTTCCCGACTGTCGTTGACAAGGTCAAGCCGGCTCCGGTAGGGCAGCAGCCACAACGGTGCATCAACGACTAGTTCTGGCAGTAGCATTGGTCGTTTGGTGGTCTAAATATCTCGATGTAATTTTTCTTATGTTTGGGACATTTTGTACTTTTGATGAACTTTGATGAAGATTCGGATGCTTTTTTTGGAAAAAAAAAGAGTTTCTACAGTCCCTTTTCGGCGTTCTTTTCTTCCAGACGATGATTTGCTTCACTAACCATGGTCGCCGCCGTCAGTCTGCATCGATGACATCCACTGCTTCTACAAGCTCTTGGGGTTTCAAAAAAATTGCTTCATCAAAGCGGAGGCCTGGAGACGGCATCGAGCTATGTACACGGCGTGGCGCTGGTAGATGTAGTAGGAAGAAGACCTTGGCATCTATCATCATCCTCATCTCGTTTGAGCGTTATCTTATTTTTTTGCATAATTGTTTGTAATGTCTTGATAATTTTAATATATGACATTAGGTTTTTCTAAACACTTAATCATCATCACCCCCATCTCGTTTCACATAAATCATACACCCATGTTGTTAACTAGCATTCAGAGGCTCTATGAACAATTTTCTCCTCCCCACGAGTGATTCCCATTCGTCTAGGGTTTCCTTGTCTCGTCCCATGTGGCCTTGGTGCTATGGAAGCATGGTGGATCCTGGCCCATGCCCGCAGGAGGGCTCCTGCTTCGTTTTTAGGAGTTTTGAAGTTTATTTACGATTTGTGCCCTGCTCAGGAAGGCATGCAAGGCGACGACGGCTCCTGAATATGGAATAAGGTTCTCCCTAACTAGCGCCGGCGGTGCATCTCGTGTTGTCAGAGGTCGTGTGGAGGTGTGTCTCCAGCGGATCATGCAGGATTCAATCGGTGTTTTTTCATCGGTAGATCCATATGGGCCTGGTCTTCGTTCATCCACATCCATGTGTTTACAGATTGGTCCTTCCGATCTACGCTTCTCTTCATTAGTATTTTTTGTTACTTTCGATGTTCTTGAAACTTCCATAAACTTTGATGAATAGATCGAAAGTTTTTCCCGCAAATAAATAAATAATCATACACCCTGCATTTTTGTTCAAATAAAAGTCTTCTCTTTCAATACTGAAACTTTATGCTAGATATTGTGCAATTTTAGGTACTCTCTCCATTCCCTTATACACGGCCACAAACTCATATTACAGGTACCAAGATAAAATTTAATGACTCCTTTGCAAGTCAACTTTTCTTTTCGTTAACCGGGATCATTAATACACCACAAGCATGCAACAAATGAATGGGAAGGAAGTGCCTGAGTGTCATTATGACTACATGCATGTAAGTATTAAAAAGTTGCTAGTACGAGGAAATATCATTAATTTTTTCCTCGATTACTGTTGGTTGCCTTGTATTGATGCAAAATGTATTTTTGATAGTGGCCTTGTATAAGGGAATGGAGGGAGTAATTAGGATATAAAAAGGTCTTAACTAAGATCTAGTGCAAGTGAAAAATATATCCACTTTATCTACATAGCACTATATTAATTTGCAAACTAACAAATTAATTTACATGAAAATAGAGACAACACCATATTAATCTGCAGCTATCTTTTTCGATGGCTTACTTTCACATGCATCTATGCAAAATATTCATACAAAAATTATTTTATATGTAACTAAATGATAATGGGGGACAATATCCTCTGCTCCCAATCTCCAATGTGTAAAAAAGCAATTTCAAAAGTTTTAAAAAGACTCTTTTTTATGAATGTTCATATGTGTCCATAACCTCTAAATCAGACCCAAACTCAAAATTGACATTGATAACAAGAAAGACAAACTCGGCTAAAATGACACTATTCACATAAAGATTTCTCTTTTTTGTTAACCAATGTATATTTTGAGTTTGGATCATCTTTATTGATTGTAGACACATGTTTTCTGAACATTCATAAAAAATATCAGATTTTTTTTTGAAACATTTGAATTCAAAATTTTAAGCATTAGAGCATGGGAGCACTGGATATTTCCCATGATAATGGAGGGCTAACTGAGATAAGTTTGACCATTTGTCTCTTGTTTTTTTAGAACTCGTTTGGAGGAGCGCTCGTGCCTGAAAGCCCCAATATACCGCCCTTAAGTGGCAACTATGTGAGCACCATGTCAACAATCCATTTATATAATTATGCCAGCAAATGGCGATGCCCATTTAAGTTATTTGTTTTATAAAATGCAAAAATGAGTTTATTTTCCTCATAAAAAATATTTATTTACTAATTTTACAAATCCTCTCTATATCAGTAGATAATACATAGAGAAATATTTATATAAAAAGTAAAAAATCTTGTAGCTAAATATAGATGGTTCATATATTTGCAAAAAAATATTCCCACATATGAAAGGCAATATCATATATTCATAGTTGTGAAAATTTTCATATATTTTAGATAGGTTGTTCAAGTGTGTCAGAATATATGTTCATGTAATTTTAAAAGTTCTTACTATTCTTAATTATTTGAAAAAAATAAGACACGAAAGAAAAAAATGGAAAATAAAAATGAAAACGTAAAATAAAAATGGAAATTAAAAAGAAAAACGAATAAGAAGAACTAGAGATAGTAAAGAGAAAAGAAAAAGTGTAAAAACACAATACTTGGCTGGCCACACGCGGAGACGGTTTTTTCCCTCCGGTCGTGCTTTCACTTTTTCTGAGGAGCTACGGTCGGAGAGGTCAATCTTCACAAAAATAAAAAGGTTCACAAATTAAAAAAAAATCTTTCTAAATTTCAGAAAAAAAATCCTGAATTTGGAAAATAACATCATGAATTTGGAAACATTTAAGGGATTATTTTTAAAAAAGTTCATCAAGTCGAAAAAATCCGAACTTTGAAAAGTTCACTAAAAAGTTAGTAAAAACCAAGAAATGTTCATGGATTTGAAAAAAAATCATAAAATTGAAAAAAGTCCATGTATTTTGAAAAAATTTGACTTATGAAAAACTGAAAATTTTATATGATTTGAAAGAAGTTCACTAAAAAGTTAGCATAACTGAAAGGGTTTGAAATTTTTGGAAAAGTTCATGAAATTTGAAAAAAAATGTGTTCAAAAATATGAGAAAAATTAAGAATTTGAGAAAAAATTATGGATTTGTAAAAGTTGTCGAAAATCTAAAAGATTCATGTATTTGTAAAAAAGAAAGAGGAAGAAAAACAAAAATAAAATAAAAATGACAAATGATATAAAAACAGAACAAAACCTGGTTTAGATAAATTAGAATAACCCAACAGAATCTTGCATAAGCTTCCCAAAACTATGCTGCAAAGCTTCCAGAAGTTTCACAAAATTCGGACAAACTTCCCCGCTTAATGACTTGCCTGGGCCGACCCATTTCGTATTGAGGGTGTTCGCCGATTTGCAAAACATACTAAAACCAGCACTTAAGGCCCTATATGGGATTTGGCTTTCGGTCATGCTTTCCCAAATTATGAGCCCACCATCATCTCTTCTTTCAGAGGAGTCCACTATCATCTAAAACCCACAATGTGCTCCCATACCGGTCGCATCTATATCACACGGCTAGCGGGTAATAATGAGTTGTCACACGAGTCGTCAACCACATGGGCCCGCCCGCTAGATCATTGACCACACGTAACTGCTTTCATATCATTTTTATGTCACAACTCATTCATTTGAATTCTTCTGGTAAAGTTCTGTCCACCAGACTAAAATAAATAATTGAATGTTAACATAATTAAAAATGTTTATTATTTTTAATGGATGCTCCACAAATCAAACGTCTATTTTTCAGCATGGCAAATCAAACGCTTGAGGTGGCAAATTATGTTGTCACAAGAATGGCAATTTCCTATAGCAAGCATGGAAAATCTTTCTCGTGTTCAGTCTTTTGCCAGGGATTATCATTCTTGCTATAGGAAATTGATATACTCACGATAATATAATTTGCAGTAAAAACTTTCCGTTTGCCATGCTTAAGAATCCGATGTCAGATTTTTAGCGTTTCCATTTTTAAATGTTAATATAATCTAAAAAGTGTTCATGTATTGAAAAACATTCAAATAATTTTCTAAAATATTCCCACATGATAAGAAAATGATTATATAAATCTAAAGATGTTAATAATTTTTTTCATGGATTTTTATAACATATTGCATAGTGTTTAAAAGAATGCTCAAATATTTTTTTGAAATATCGAGTACAACATGGATGCACATGCGCATAAACTTACACCACCATGCACATGCACTCACACAACGCCTACCGAAGATTGGCTCAAAATTGTGGAGTTGATAGATTGGCGAAGTCATCAAAAGCGTCTCGTATCATCGGAAACGTAGCCTCGCACTGAAAGAATAATTTGCATTAATAAAACATCACGATGTCAAACTGTTACAAAGGGTTTACACATTTCAATATTTTGTAAATAATTGGTGTATTTTTATAAATAATATGTCTTATTTTATAAAGTTAATTTTACAAACTATTACAAAGGCTTTACACATTTGAATAAATCATGCTATTTCAAGAAATATATATAATTTTCAAAAAGGAAGAGGAAAAGGCAGGTAGAAAAAAAAACAGAAAAAGAACAAAAGAAAAAAAAGAAAAACCAGAAAAGGCAATCCAGAGAAAATTGCAAAAAAAATCTTTGAAAAAATAACAACAATAATAATAATAATAATAATTGTTAACCGACTCAACAATGTTGTAACTAAAGCAATTTTATAAATTGGAAGTAATTTTGTAGAGAAATGAAAGCATGTTTGTATACAAGATATAAAATATTGGTCACGTATCAAAAAAAATGTTCGTTTACACAAAAATTATACTCATGATATCACTTATTTGAATCAATGCCTAATGAAGACGACAAGAAGGTATAAATTTTGATGTAAAGTATGCCTATGTCTATAATATGCTTATTCGTTATCTAGTGTCTGCATAATAGCTTGTCATGCGATTACATTAAATTTACGCGATGCATAGACGAACCAACCTATGGTTCGATGGTTAGGAGGAAAGTGGTATCCCAGTCCACCAGAGTTAAAGTCCTATACTTGATATTGATGCTCACATTTTTTTGAATTTATTTCCAGCTTTTAGACGATGTGCCTTCAGTTGGAGGAGACGTTCTCATCGACTACGAAGGCGTCTGTGGTGAATTCGTCAATCTCAAGATGATGTGCTTGCTCAGTCTATCGGAGGTGCTCATAGGGGTAGGGTGTGCATGCCTGCGTTCATAGGATTGAGTGTATGTGTGTATGTATGAGCGTCAGCGTCTGTACTATGTTAAAAAATATGTTGCATAAACCAATTCTTAGTGGTAGAACTAGTAAGTGGGATTATGCTTTCATTGAGTATGATTTGACTTATGAATATTTGAAATCTATGAAAAGCCAAATCGCACTTTATTGTTGAGCATCCGATTGACACATGCAGAATGTTGGTATTAACATTGTTTCTCTAGTAAGATGAAGATTATATTTCCATGGTTCAGTTTGTAGCATTGTTCAAGGTGTTGGTGTTGTTTATATTTGTCCTTATTAGTACTGTTTTTCAAGCCTCATGACACTTAGGATATTTTCCCACGAACAATCAGCCCTAATATATATAAAGCATTGGTTTACCGGTTTTGAGCTTTTGGTTGTTATAGGTGCCACACATATTAAGTATTTTGGTGATTGGTATTTGTAGTGCAACAAATATCCATGGTTAACCCATGTTTTGACGAATCACTAAATATTTATATTTGGTATAATTCCACCATGAATTGCTTTAGTTTTGCTCATATATCTAGATATGAAAACATGACAACAAATGAGTTGACGTAACAAGCATCTAGTTACCATATTGATTGTGGTGTATTTCACATTTCTCAAGAGTCTATGCTATTCTCACCAACATTGGCAATGTTGGACTAGAGCACACCACTTCGGCCACTATTGAAAAATCTGGTGTGGGTGAACACAATGTTTTGAGGATGCCTATAGTTGAGGTGGACACAAGGGTTTGGCGGATGGCTTTGAAAATATGCATTTGATGATGATCTTTATCGTTCGAATATTTACTGTATTCTTTTGAAGTACTTTGATGAGGACCAAGCTAGAATTGCTATGGGAGAGGTGCATGGGGGCATTTGTGGCACTCAGTGGAGGCACAAGATAAAGTGGCTATTACGGTGTGTTGGATTCTTTTCACTGATAATGATTGATGATGCCTTTAATAAGTATGGTAAAGGGTGTGAAGCTTGTAATTTTGGTGTGATATTCACATTGCTCCTGCTGTTACATTACACCCTATTGTCAAGTTGTGTCAGCACAGAGGATGGGGATTAGATGTTATTTGGAAAATTTATTATTACTCTTCCAAGGGGCATCTGATGGATGTTAGTAGATATTGATTATTTCAGCAAGTAGTTTGACGCAGTACCTCTCAAGAATTAGACACATTGGGAGGTAATTCAATTCCTAAATGACCACATTATTCATAGATTTTGTATTCCTCAGAATTAAACTACGTATCAAGGCTCCTTGTTTATCTCAATACAAGTGAAAGAAATTGCCGGATCACATCAGATAAAAATGCTCAATTATTTTCCATACACTAATGTCTAAGATAATGTACAACTTTAATCTAGCAATAAGATACTAATCAAGCTCAATAAAAAGAGGATAGAAGTTAATCCAAGAGATGGCATGAGGTGTTGTCTGGGGCTTTGTGTGCACATTGAATCTCTAGGCGTGGTGCTACAAACGCAACTCCATATGAGCTTGTGTATGGACATGAAGCCATTTTACATAGATGTAAATTTCCAACACACAATATAAGGTCAAGTTGAAGAGCATTCAAGTTGGTAATCTCGCGTTGACATTGTCCTTAGATTAAGATTTGGAGCATGATTATTTTTTCGAGGACAACATTGCCAAAAGACAGGGCAGCATGTGTTGACACCATCTTTCGATGAGACATAGACCCAGATGACCTCCGGGCTAGTACATAAGTATGCGCTTTTGAACTCATAGTCTACTCAGAGGCTCTGAGTGCCTCCGATCATTCCAGAAATGTGCAACCAACAACTCAGAGTCCATCCTAAGGCTCTAGACGCTCTTCGAAATAGAACAGTGGCATGTAGCAGCCCGCGTGGAGCTCTGGATACCCTTCGGACCAAAGCAGGAGTACGCAACGCCCGCTAGGAGCCTACTCAAAGGAGGCATGGAGGCTCCTGACTAATTTTCCCAAATTAGGCCAGGTTTAAGGTTTTGTATGGAAATTTTAGTCCGTTTCTTACACCAAAATTCCAGCCACATCTATTAACTACAAATAAACGGAGGTGCTACTCTTGGTTCATATTCTTAGTCTGTCATGCACTTTTACACAAAACCACCTTGATGTTTTTAGACATTAACCAACAGTCTGATGAGGAAGTTCCATATGTTGTTGTTCGTCCGTTTCATCCGGCCTTCCCGTTTCATATCTTCATGCCATATCCAAGATCAAAATGTATGTGTTGTGGGACATGAAATTCTTAGCCTGTCCAACACACGCATAAGTAGTGGGACACCACGGTTACGACTAGTGACCAATTCCATGGCCACAATCGTGAAGACACACAAGTGCTGGTCGCGGCCTTCCTGAATGAGACAACCCAGTCAGATGCGCGGGATCCATGGCTCCCCGACGTAAACTAAATTCATGTATCCCGTCAACCTCCTCGATCGATCATCAATACCGACGCGGATTTAACAATCTCCATCACAATGTCGTCGTGTTGGGAGTCGATCATGTTGGCGCTGTCGCCAGCAAACATGAGGTCATGGGAGGTGGCACTGCAGGATTAGGTACTGGCACGAGACAAGGTCGCGGTGTCCCAGTGCTCGGACGTGTGCTGTTTAGCAAAGCGAGCGAAATGGGAATCATAGAAGCCAATGTGAATGACGTCCGTAGGTACGGCATCGCGGGGCTCTCGCTCAGATCACCGGCGCCCTTCGCCTAAGTGACGTTCGACCTCGTCGCGACGCATAGGGCATGCAGACATACGACATCACAGACTCTCACTCGGATCATCGGGACTGTTAGAACGCATCTTCAGGAGCAGCTACACCGGCATGCACACGATCTACTGCATGTTCCAAAGCACACGATCGACATGCATACGATCTGGTGCATGTTCCAGGGCACGCGATCTGTTAAAAGGAAAAGTGACATCACTAATGGATGTTTAGGGGCGTGTGAGGATTTGTTTGTCCCATTGCAAGTCACCAAGTCGAGTTCAAGTGCCGAAGCAGAGTACTGCGGCGTGGCTAACTGTGTCCCCGAGTCTCGTTGGCTTCGGCAACTCCAGCATGAGTTGCGCCGACCACCTACTCAGGCCAGAATTGATACTGCGACAACAACAGCGCCTCCTATCTCTCTTCAAATCTAGTTCAACATCAACGCACGAAGCATATTGAGATTGATCTACACTTCGTTCATGATCGCGTGGCACTTGGTGAAGCTCGCGTTCTTCAAGTTCCTTGGAGCTCCCAATTTGGAAATTTGTTCACCAAAGGACAACTGGGGGGGGGGGGGGGGGGGGGGGGGAGTGTGTTAACATGTAAACACATGTCGCCGTCGCCTCCTGAACTTCAGGATCGCCCAAATCCTGCGTGTCTTCTCTCTCGGGCATTCTGTTTCCTCCACGGATGTATATGTGTAACATGTTGTAACTCATTCTACCCACAAAAATAATGTTGTAGCTCATTCAACAGTAAGATCAATTCCGTTGTTCAACTGTGACAGCTTCCCACCAACCTTGCAGAAGAACTTGTCGGCTTGCAGCAGCCGTAGCGCATCCGATGGTTCATAGCAAAATGAGCGGTGCAACAACGGCGTGGGTTTCCGTCCCTAGAGATATGCTACTGATGCATATGGACGCATGTACTAGTACACTAGCTGTTAGGTCAAACATAGCGTCTCCATGCGGTGGCCAATGGAGACCTTTTTATTCTCCGTTTCACATGATCGATCGAGAGCCATAGCTAGCTCTACGTACGTCCAGTTACTCCTACTGATTCTTTGGACAAATCTGCTGGCCATTTCACGCGTCAGTCGGACGTTATCAGGTGGATTACTAGCTTGTCGTTTGCCTACAATCCATGGAACATGCAAGTTGATCGACCATATATTCATGCATGTAGTCGTGGTCTCGAAGTCTGTGCAGCGCAGGAATTCTAAGTTTGCTAACATATATTACTGGTCAGAATTATTCTCTTTCCTTGTAGTTTTGTATGGTCGCTCAAGTGTTCAAAGGGATATATATAATTATCTTTCCATGTCGGCAGGGTTGCCTAGCTAGCAGGATAGAGATATGCACGTCGATCTCCGTCAGTTAGGCAGAGAAGCTCTAGATATCTAGGATATTAATAATGTGGATGCATCCAAAACTTGCCCTCTCTAGCTGCTTGAATTTCCCATATATCTACAAAAATTGAGTCAATTCGACTGCTAGAAGAAAGGATTATTTCAAGACTATGACCCTAACTAGAGAATTGATAATTTGAGATCCAAGAAAGGGAGTGCGTGGCCATATTCGATCGATATTTAAGTTACAGGACATACCGTAAATGGCCTTACAAGAACTGATATATTTCATCAGGATCATCAGCTAGAAAACCTTATAAATTTTAGATATACCCCACGTATTGCTGCAAGAATTGGTTGCAATATATTATTTTGATTAGATTTTGTTGTCTCGAATTTGAGTATAAGCATAAAGACAAAAAATACATATTATTTATTGTATTTCATTATTATATAGTTGCTAATATTTATAGAATATATGTATTATTTCTCATGCATGTTCGGGGAACTAAAATTACTTAGGTTGAAGAAATGGGATTTTCATATTTTTTATAATTAAGATTTTCCATGCATGTTGAGAGAATTGATGCGGTGATGTTGACGAGGTGGCATGTGTGCATGTTGAGATAAATAAAGTAGTGGGATCAACTACCTAAGTAGTAGGATACATGAGAGTGCAACAAACCATTCATTATGTTCAATAATCTCATGGAATTACATAAAATATTTATTGGTAGCACTTCCATTCAGGTATAAAAATGTAAATTTCCCATTAATCAAATAGGTAAATGATATAGACTATTTTTTAACACATGACCATGAAATTGAGGAAGCGAGAGTGGGATTAAGACATCATTGGTTGTTGCCGAAGAAAATTGCTCCCCCTTTTGGAAATACATATTCTTCTATAAATACTGAAGTCAGACCTGAAAAAGTTTAACTCAGGCTATGCATGGGAAATATTATTGTTGGTTAGATGAAAATAATATCATTAGATTTATTGTAATTTCTTTGTTATATTGCAATATGTAAAATTAGACCAACATATTCGTAAAGTTGCATGTTGAAGACATACCCATTCCTAAAAGACATGTATGTCCAAATGATGCTAGTACATTATTTGGCAAAAAAATGTTGGTTTGGTACTTGACCTGAATTTCGCAGGAATTTAAATGATAGAGAACATCCTTGAAATTTTTTACAAGGATAATAATTCATTCATCCAAAAGGACTGTAGGATATTGTTCTGTATAATTTTATCGTTTCATATTTTCAAACTGTCCCGAGTCATACCCATCCAAAGAGAGCCACACATTATTATCCATACTAATATAAACATATGATGTTCAAGATAAATACTCCCTCTGTTGCGAATTACTCATCTCTGAAATGGATGTATCTAGAACTAAAATACATTTAGATACATCCATACATGCGACAAGTAATTCGGAACGGAGGGAGTAGGTATGAATACATTCTTATGTATCAATATATTTAGATATCATGCGATTCGTAGCTGTTGATAATTTCAGATATATGGGTACCACAAGCAGTTAAGTGCTTCTTGCTTCCTTGATTTAGCTAACAATACGTTGTGAAATACCTTCATTGCAGTTGTACATTCATGTGTGTAAATAGAATACATCTTGATTTAAACCAGGGAGTGTGATATTCTCAGAGCCATTTTTTTGGGACACTCTGAACCAGGTTTTAGCTTGACCTGTTGTATGAGACCTTATTGTCAAAACCGATCAAGTCAGGCATTAAATCTTGTTCATTGTGAATTATGAAGCTAAAATCTGATTCAAAGTGCCACAATGATACACATTTAGGTCAACGTGTTGCAATATCATGGATGTCCAGTTCAAATAAAATTTACTAGCGTTAACATTGAAATGTTTACAGTTCACACCATCCTTCCGTCGACGGATCCATGGTTCTTCATAGTGTGATGTAAGCTTAAAAAAAGATGCGGCAAGCATGCATTCTATATGTAGCTGCCGCGATGAGAAACAAGATTAGCCGCCAACACGTGGCAAACTTAAAAACGTTACCGTGCTTTTGTAACTGACAAATGGAAAGAAGAGAGGCCACGATGAGAAACATGATGTAGCCGCCAATGCATGTGAAGAGCTGTGGATCTGATCACGCTTCATAGAATACAATCATGTGTGCGTACGTGCGTACAATATATACAAGCTGGCACATCACGGATCGAGTTAACACAACCTGAACACCCATGCAAAAAAATAAAAACACAACCTGAACAAACTTTTTATTCCACGTACATATATTCTTTTACAAATACTTGAATCATGCATTTAGATACCATAACGGGAGATGAGTAACTTAAGCATGCATGCACGAGCGAGGGAGCCCATCATCCACGCGACTGACATACACATGAACTGGAAAAGCAGAAAATATATAGGTGTGCATGCGTATACCAGAAAATATGATAATTATGACTACGACGATGACGACGATGCAGGTCTAACATGCATGGTTTGTGATATATATGGATCAGCTGGGGCAGGTGAAGTCGGCGGGGCAGGTCTTGCCGCACTGGTTGAGGAGGAGCACGAGGTCGACCGGCACGTTTAGCTTGATGCCGAGGACGTTGGCCTTGATGGCGGTGCAGAGGCACACGGCAGCGTCTAGGTCGGCGAGGCTGCTCAAAAGCGGGCAGCACTGCTCGTTCGTCGGCACGCCGAGGTTGAGCTTCAGCAGGTTCAGCACATTGGCGCATACCTTCAGCTTGAGCGTGTCGATTGAGCAGGTGCCGCCCGCACCGCCGGGTGAAGGCGGAGACGGCACGGGAGCTGGTGGGGGCACGGCGATCGGTGGGCTTGGGACTGGGACGGGCGGTGTGTTGCCGCACGACCCGCAGCCATGCACGGCCACGAGGAGGGCCAGGTTCATGGCGATGAAGAGGGCGAGCTTGGAGAGCGCCATTGCTATGTGGATAACGCTAGTAGCTAGCTAGAGTGTACTGGCTTGTGGCTGAGCGCTAGGTGGGCTTTGCTAGCTTGGGATGCTTTTCCTGGGTTGCTTGGGGTGGTATTTATAGCCATACAGGCCGGGGTGTAGCACGCAAGTGCGAGTGCAAGTGCATCGTTCATGTCATGATCAATCGAGTTTGAGTCTTGCCGTAATTTGCAAACATTATTTGCCACCACTAGTGCTGCTGCTACTACTACTACAATTGTAGGATATTAAGTGCGTAGCATCATTGGGATGCTTAACACGTTAACTAATTTCGAAGGAATCCTATATGCATGCATGTATGTTTGATGGGTTCACAAAGTCGACAATAATCTAGACACGAGACATGATATTCTAGCCTGCACGGGATGTCCTGTATAGATCCACCATCCACCATTGCTTTGAAATTCGTGTTATGTTTTCTGGTTTTGACAGATTGTCTTGTTTCAGCGTGGTATGTTAGGTTTTCCTCCCATTTTAATTTGTACCATAATGTTTCATTGTGCAGCAAACTCAGATCTAAATTAGTGTACCCTTATTTGTTTTTTTAGGGGAGTGTACCCTTATTTGTTGGTACACAACGAAACATGGTGACACACTTTGAAAAAAATAATAAAAATAAATTGTGAAACAAGATAAGTTTTGAAACCATTAAAAAAAAAGAATCTCGAAGCAACACATGAACGATGGGTAGAAAATCATTTTTTTTGCGGGTGGGTAGAAAATCATTCTCCTAGAAGACGCACATATGACAATCGAAATATATCTGGCAACGCTACCAGCTGGAATAACCTGATCTTGAGGTTCGCTAGAGACAAATATATGAGATTATTATGTCGGTATTGATTTCTTGTGGCCATGCACAATTGCACATGCATGCTACTACCAGCGCAGGAGATGTCTACTATACGTTTCGTACTTTGGTTATTATACTGGCTCGTTGGCATGTATGGACACGTACGCTACAGCTAGCCGTTTAATTATTAGTTGATCCGGCCCCAGTGGGCAGTTGTTGCGCTGACAAATAATTCTAATAATGACAAAGGAATTACACTATCATAGCTAGCTTACATTAGTCTCGTGATAGAGCTAGGCCACCGTGTGAACAAGGGCATGCGAAGAAATTGATTATTGTCTATTTTTGTTGTATAAATGTATTTATAGTTCAGTCTTTTTTTTACAATCTTTGAATCAACACCTACATTTATGTACGTTCTTGCCACGTTGCGCACTTTGAGTACTAAAAATTTATGGCACTCTTTAATTCGAATGAAGCATGTGCACGTTCAGTTGACAATAGTGTGTAACTTTAGGTAATCAAGATTTAAAATGTTTTAGGGCACTGAGATTTAGTAAATGTGAAAATATATTCATTTCATCTGCGGACAAATTGTATGCCGCTGTTGATCTTCTAGCTGAAGTAAATGAATCTAGTATCTGTTGTTTGCAAAGACACACACTACTACTAATCTGTAGAAAACAAAGTAACTACTACTCCCTCCTTTCCTAAATATATATCGTTTTGGTAGTTCAATCAGTCTAGCTTTATTTTTTTATGGACTGGATTTGTATGTAACAGCTAATTGTGTATGTAAGGATGAGTGAGTCATCCTATTCGACGTTTTTTTTTGCAAAGAATAGTGAGCATTTTCGCCTCAACAGGTCCTTAATTGGCCGGCCACAGGGACTAACCATGTACTATTATTTTTTAATTATAGAAAACATGTTTCTTATGTAGTTGATTTGAGGAACAGATGTCAATGCGAGTTTAAAAGATGCAAAATCATATATTGTGGAATCATTGAAAATGATCATGTACCTCAATATAAAAATTCATATATTTGAAATAAGTGCTCATGTCATGTTTAAATCGTATTTTGATAAATGAAAACATGTTTTTAAGAAGAGTTATACATGCACGCCTGAATAAATATTCATATGGTTTACAAGCAAAACATTAAAAAGGCGAGGAAAAAAAAGAGAAACATAACAGAAAATTCACAAAGAAAGCAAAAATGAAAATAATGGTTGAAAATAAGCAAAATATAGAAAATATAAAAGGTTAAATGGGAAAACATCACACAAAAGGGAAAACCCAAAAGGAGTTTGGCAAGAGAACCAAGAATAATGAAAAAAGGGATTTTCTATTATGCGGGGGTGATTCTTGAAGACTTATATCCTGTTTGTTTCGATCACACCTTGGGGCGCATTCTAATCGTCTTCTAGTGGTAGACTAGATTTTTAATCATATTTTTCTCTTCTTGCAACTGTAGAAATTATATATAGTACCAAAATAACAAAGATCGTAGAGTAGGGATTACCATGATGAATTCTTGATGTGCATGCATCCAAGTATGTGTACCACCATAAGCTCCGATATTATTTTGTAGGTAACTAATAATAATGAGGCCCAACCCAAACTGGGAAGGCCCAAAAAAACTATCAGCCCACATCATCTAAAACCCTCCCGCCTGCTCATCTCAACCCACACTCACTTCACTTGAAATAATATTTCACCCCACTTTATATATAACGCAGCCACCATGTCCAAACAAGTGGTTCAAGTACAAGAAGGTAAATAAAAAGTTTGCTGGGGCAACATCACAAACATACCCAATTACCCAAATGCAAAAGAAAACACGATACATGACTCCACAAAGTCAAATGATCAAGGACTAGCTAGGGGGCTAATCAAGTTGGTGGCCTGCTCCCAGTATCTCTCCCACTGCCTACAGAGCAGGTAACACCACTGCAAGAAGGCCTGAATTTTAAAGACGGAGTAAGAAGTGTGTTGCAGAAAAAACCCGCTCCATACGCATCTTGTTATGGGGTTTACTATTAGGTAAAAAAATAGTAATATAAAATTTTCTCTTCTTGCAAGTACATTTTTTTATACCTATAAATTTATATTACTATTAAAATAGTAATATTTCTATACCTAAAAATTTTTATTACTATTTTTTTACTAAAATTTTGTATTACTAAAAATTTATATCCTTCTTCTACAACAAAATTCTACCTACCTATACTATTCAAAAAAACCTACATTCTACAATCAAAGTGTTACATATCAACTAAATCTATTAACGATGTTTGAATTTTTACTAATTCACTCTAAACACTATAAGCTATCAACTAAACCCTAGAAGCATACTAAATCAAAGTGTTACATATCAACTAAATCTAAACACGATAAGCTATCAACTAAACCCTAATCGTGTGGATGGAGGAGGGGAGGGAGGATGGGTTGTTGATGGAGGAGGGGTTGTGGAGGGAGGAGGGGCTGTTGATGGAGGAGGAGGGGCGGCTGGAGGAGGGAGTAGCAGGGGGAGGGATGAGGGGAGGAGGAGAGGCGGCTAGAGGAGGGAGGAGTGGGGCGGAGGAGGGAGGAGGGAGGAGGGATGAGGAAGAGGAGAAGGAGGAGGCTTACCAAGGCCGGGGGATGGCGGCGACGCCGGCAGCAATGCGGCGACGCCGGCGGCAATGCAGCGACGACGGCGATGGTAGGAGGAGGACGGTCGCGACGGTGACAGTAAGGCAGGGGAGAGTGAGGAAATGGGTGGGACGGGGCAGGGATAAGGCCAGGTTAGCAGCAGTGCGGGCCAAGGCCCAGCGCTACTCCTATCTAGTTAGCAGTAGCGCAGTTCCCATAGAGGCACTAGTACTAAATGTAGCTTGTTGGCAACCGTGTGGCATGAATAGTGGAAGCGCGTTTTGTTCCTACCGCACTACTGCTACACACATAGCAGTAGCGTGCTTTGTATACACGCGCTACTGCTAATGAGCACTAGCGCCTCCTTTTAGCCCGCGCTACTGGTAAGCTTCTGTGTATAAGGTTTTCTTTAGTAGTGTGCCAACTCTCCATATCATGCTTCTCTTCACAAACTTGAAGCCATGTTCGATTCTGTGCCGTACATCTGACGTATTTCCCGTAAGAACTGTATCAACCAAGTTCCCATTGAGGTAATACTTTCCCTTCAATAGTCCGGCCACAAGACTATCCAGATTCTGGATTAATCTGCAAGCTTGGTTGGCTAAGAGCCTGGTTAAAATCTCTCATGTCTCTAAAGCGCATGCATCCCATAGTTTTTGGAAGGATCTTCCTGTCCCAAGCAAGCCAGACTACCTTTCTTCTACCCTTCTCCAGTCTCTACCATTATTGCTCACTAGACGTGATAGAACATCACATACCGAAGTAGAGGCACTTTTTAGTAGTGCAAGTTGCTCCCTTGTCCAATTAGCTCCACAAAATCTGACGGAACCCCAACAGAAGTATCGTTGCACTTACTTTCTTCATCCGGGTTCATAAGTATCGTCCTATTTGGGTCAAAGTTTTACCATATATCTGACTAATAAAATATAAGTTACATGCCATAAAAATCATATCATTATATTCGTATTGGAGAGAAGCTTCCAATGGCTGAAATTTGCAGGGGCTCACAGGTGTGGGGTCACACACCTGCTTAGCCGTGTCCGGCCACATGATTGCTTCGTGACTCGCAAAGTCCTTGGATTCTGCACAAGGCACATCCAGTTCTTAGTTTTAGTTTATGAAACTTGACGATTTTGTCTTTCGTTCGTACGAAGTTTCAGCAGTCGAAACTTGGTGAAATTTAAAAAATGTGTCAAACCGTATTAAAAAGGGTCTTATTTGCAAGCCCTTGTCACAGGAAACACGAATATGCAACGGAACTTAAATTGAACTTTTGATTCAACAGATATAAAAGATTCAAAATTGAAAACCAAAAAAAGGGTAAGTCTCCCCTCACATGCGTGCCACAAATCCTCTCCCCTTCCAATGGAATTATTTTTGCTATACAACGTTCATATTATGTTAACTAAATTTATGGTCAAAATTTGACCCAAAATACAAAGAACAATAAATTCAGACAGAGGAAGTACATGAGATATCGAGTGTGCTGGCCCAGCGATCAACGTCAGACTTGTTCACCAGCGGTGCTGTGACCCATGGCCCAATCGTCAGCCTCCCTCTCGGCGATCACATGTGCCTATGGAGTTAGGCCATGATCAGAAACACCATAGCCCCGTCGTCATGCAGGTCCATGGCAGTGATGATGCTGAGATCATGCGGGGTCTTCGGTCGGTGCGCCGCCGCCGTGGATGCAGGAGGGGAAGAAGATTTTGGCACCCCAAAATGTACGTAATTTTATGTTTATGTATTGGTGGGTTTGTAAGGACCTGTGTTAATTAATATATGGCCATGGCCTTAGGCCCTCCGGCAAAAAGAAGGTATCGAAAATAGTTTAGTCAAAGTAGTTCAAGACATAGAAGATGTCATAAACAAATGGGAAATGATTGGCATCACCCGACCGATTACGATGCGTGCATCTGCCGTCTTCATGGCCGTTGGATCTGATCTTAATCACATGGCTCAGGAGCAACCTATTACATAGAATAGGTTTTGCAACTGAGCCGCCGTTGCAATCTCCCCACAGGAACAACTAGTGTGTTGAAGGATCTGGATCTAGATCCCTCAGTTGAAGTCAAGTCCCGTGCTGCAAGTATTTTTCAGTTTCCTTCAGTGAGCTAGCTCTGAATAATAAAATTGTACACTTGGTTCAGAAAGTAGTAGTTTTAGGCCAAGTTGTTTTTCTCTTGTAGTGCCAGAAACGTACTGTGTTTACGTTGCGGCAAGATTAGCGGATCAGAGAGTTTAGTGGTTGGCCACGATCTGATTGCGTGGGATGGCGCATGATAGAAGGATCGTGGGCGATCTTTTCGGGCTGTCTGTTGGGGATAGCTCTGTCTTCTGAATAAAAGAAAGAAGTCCAGTATAGACGCAGTTAAGGCGTCACAAAATCTCTCGCGTTCATCTCTTGAGGTGAGACTTATTCGAATGGAGAGGTATCCCATATTTAGGGTTCTTGTGGTGTTTGGCGGCGGCGGCTGCAGCAGGAGGTGATTGGCGGCGGCGATGGGAGACACCTCTCCATCGAAAGGCGATGGGAACAAGAGCGGGAGCGGTGGAAAGTACACGCCGCCAGCAGCCAGGAAGGCCGGCGCCAGCGACGTGGACGGCGGCGCTGTGGTGCTCGCTACCCCGTCGAGAGCCATGAATGTGCCCATTCAGTATCCAATGCTGACGGACACGAACTACTCCTTGTGGGCTGTGAAGATGAAGGTGTTGATGAAGGCACTGTGCGTCTGGTCGGCAATCGAGGGCTCCGGCGAGTTTGATTAGGCCACCAACGAGGGGGCGTTCGCTGCTCTGTCTCAATCAATTCCAGATCATGTTATGATGCAGGTTGCAGACTGCGACACCGCACATGAATCGTGGGAGCTGATTCGGTGCGCGCGCGTCGGCGAGGACCGCGTGAAGAAGGCACGTGCGCGCCAGCTCAAGAGGCAATTTGATCGCCTCGACATGGGCGATGGGGAGACGATCCCGGAGTTTGCCAGGAAGCTCACCATGTTGGTGAGCGAAATCCGCTCCCTCGGTGTCAGCCCCAGCGAGGAAGCCGTGGTGGAGAGGTTGTTCAGCGCCGTCCCAGATCGGTTTGCCGACATCGTCAACACCATCGAGCAGTGGGGCGACCTCACGACCATGACGGTGCAGGAGGCCGTCGGGCGGCTCACGGCATTCAAGGAGAACCAACGTGGGCGGCGGCAGAGCCGTGGCGGCAAGGACGTTCAACTGATGCTCGTTACACGTGCGCTGGAGACACTGATGAAAGGCAAGAAGATGATCGACAGTGGCGGCGGGTCTAGCTCAAGCGGCAAGAAGGGTGCTGGGCATGAAAAGGCGCGTGGTGAGCATGTCCAGTCCAGCGGCAAAGGAAAAGACAAAGAGAAGGTCAAGAAGCACAGAAAGTTTGACATAAGCAAAGTAAGGTGCTTCAACTGTAATGATATGGGACACTTCCAGTCAGATTTCCCTGAGCCGAAGAGGGAAAAGGCAAACCTTGCCGAGAAAGAAGGTGATGATGAACCGGGTCTTCTATTGTCTGTTGCGTGTGAGCTCACTGAATCTGAATCTGTGCAGACCCCGACTGAGTACGTCATGCTACATGAGGATAGGATTGTGCCGAAGTTGACAGGCGCACAGAACATGTCATGGTACCTCGACACTGGTGCTAGTAACCACATGACAGGCGATGTGGGGAGATTTGCTGAGCTTGACAGTGCCGTGAAGGGAACAGTAAAATTTGGTGATGGGTCAACAGTGGACATCTGCGGCCGTGGGTCAGTCCTATTTCATGGTCAGACTGGAGAGCACAAGCTGTTGACAGAGGTATACTTCATTCCAAGGCTAAAGAGCAATATAATCAGTGTAGGGCAGCTAGATGAGATTGGTTGCAAGACTGAAATTGAGTTTGGAGTGATGGCAGTACTTGATAGACAGCGTAAGCTACTGGCCAGAGTGAAGAGGTCGCACAATCGACTGTATATTCTGAATATCAATCTTGCACATCCTGAATGCCTCTTAACAAAGACCAAGGATGAGTCCTGGTTATGGCATGCCCGCTATGGCCATATTAATTTCCATGCATTGAGGTCCCTCTCGTCGAAAGGAATGGTGCGAGGAATGCCTTACGTGGATCAGGTTGCCAGAGTTTGTGACGGTTGCATGCTAGGAAAGCAACGGCGTGCACCGTCCCTGCAGCAGCTAGCTACCGAGCAGAGCAGCCGTTAGAGCTGATGCATGGTGATCTCTGTGGTCCAGTCTCGCCACCAACATTTACTGGAAAACAATACTTTCTCTTGTTGGTCGACGACAACTCATGTTTTATGTGGGTGGAGCTGATCCAAAGCAAAGATGAGGCATTTGCTGCTCTGAAGAAAGTAAAGGCTGCAGTAGAGCTCAAGAAAGATGTGAAGCTCAGAGCACTCAGAACAGATAGAGGTGGTGAGTTTACTTCGAAAGAATTTGAGGTTTACTGTGAAGAGCTTGGCATCACTCACTACCTCACCGCGCCGTATTCGCCACAACAAAATGGCGTGGTCGAGCGCAGGAACCAGACAGTGATCAACATGGCGAGAAGCATGATGAAAAGTAAGGGGTTGCCTGGAGCATTTTGGGGAGAAGCAGCAGTGGTTGCTGTTTACCTTTTGAATCGAGTGCCGACCAAAAGTCTAATTGGGATGACTCCGTACGAAGCAATGTATGGGAGGAAACCAAGTGTTGAACACCTAAGAACCTTTGGGTGTGTCGGTTATGTGAAAAAGGTGGCTGGTCACCTCCCCAAGCTGGCTGATCGGAGCTCTGCCATGGTTTTCATAAGATATGAACCGAAGTCCAAGGCCTACCGGATGTATGATCCGGAGAAGAAGAAGTTGTGTGTATCTCGAGATGTTGTGTTTGCAGAAGATGAGCAGTGGAAGTGGGATTCAGAAACCATGGAAAATTTAACATCTATGGGCACATTTTCAGTACAGTACACTGTCCCTGTTTCTGAACCTGAAGCAATTAGGACACCAGGAACAGGAGGTGCGAAGCCTGAATCCACCATTGGCACACCTGCTACTCCAGGCACATCAACATCAAGTGAGAGCACTGACTCCACCATTGGCACACCTGCTACTCCGGGCACACCAACATCAAGTGAGAGCACTCCTTCACCTTGGTCACCCAACTTTGTGTCGCCACCGACTGATGCATCGCTTCCGACTCCAACTGAGGGGCAGAGAAGATACAGGCTACTTGATGATCTGTTCGAGGAAACAATAGAAGTAGAGGCAAGTTCAGAACTTTGTCTCATGGGGTCAGAGGAACCTTCTAATCATAGACAGGCCAGCAAAGCGCACAAGTGGCGGTGTGCTATGGAAGAGGAGCTTGAGTCGATCAGGAGTAACAAGACTTGGCAGCTCACCACACTTCCACCTGGACAAAAACCTATAGGCCTCAAGTGGGTTTATAAACTGAAGAAGGATTCAGCTGGAAGGGTTGTCAAGTACAAAGCACGCCTAGTAGCGAAGGGATATGTGCAACGTCCAGGGATTGATTTTGAAGAAGTTTTTGCGCCAATTGCAAGACTCGAGACAGTGCGTTTGCTGATAGCACTGGCAGCGCAAGAGAAGTGGGAGCTTCACCACATGGATGTCAAGTCTGCATTTTTAAATGGCGATCTGTCCGAGGAGGTGTATGTCACCCAGCCACCTGGGTATGAGAAGAAAGGCGATGAGGATAAGGTGCTAAAGTTGAGCAAGGCTCTCTATGGGCTGCGACAAGCACCGCGTGCCTGGAACTCAAAACTTGATCAGACACTAGTCTCAACGGGGTTTGAAAAATGCCCATTAGAACATGCTGTCTACAAGAAATTCAGTGGGAACTCAACTCTGCTGGTTGGGGTGTATGTGGATGACCTCATAATTACAGGAGGCAGCAGCAAGGAGATTGCTGAGATCAAAGAGCAGATGAAAAGGAAATTCTGCATGAGTGATTTGGGCCTGCTAAGCTATTATCTTGGGATTGAGGTAAAACAAACTCAATCTGCTATCACCATTAGCCAATCCTCTTATGCAGCTCGGATTCTGGAGAAGTGTGGTATGGCAGATTGTTATTCAACCAAAGTTCCCATGGAGCCAAGGCAGAAATTGAGCAAGCATAGTAAGAATCCTCCTGTTGATGCGACGATGTATCGTAGCATTGTTGGTAGCTTGCGCTACCTAGTCCACTCTCGCCCTGACATAGCATACGCAGTTGGCATTGTGAGTCGATTCATGGAGTCACCCACAACAGAGCATATGGCTGCCGTCAAACAGATCTTGAGGTATGTTAAAGGTACTCTGGATTATGGAGTTGTTTATAAGTTCAGTGAAATGGGACTGTAGCTGCGTGGCTACTCTGACAGTGACCATGCTGGGGATGTGGATGATAGAAAAAGCACCACAGGAGCTGTCTTCTATCTGGGTTCAAACTTGATTACCTGGTTGTCTCAGAAGCAGAAGGTTGTGGCTATTTCCTCATGCGAGGCAGAGTATATTGCTGGTGCAACGGCCGCATGTCAGGGAGTGTGGCTGGGGAGATTACTTGCTGATTTGATGAAGAAGGAGGTGGAACCAGTATCACTAAAATTTGACAATCAGTCAGCAGTACAGTTGTGCAAAAACCCAGTTCACCATGAGAGGAGTAAACACATAGATGTGCGTTTTCATTTCATCCGTGACTGTGTGGAAAAAGGGCTTGTTTCAGTTGAGCCTGTGAGGACAAACAACCAGCTCGCAGACATTCTTACAAAGCCTCTCGCCAAACAGAAATTTGTGGAGATGTGCGAGCGAGTTGGGGTGCAACCGTGCTAGTGATAAAGCAGCAACAAGACTTGAGGAGGTGAATGTTGAAGTCAAGTCCCGTGCTGCAAGTATTTTTCAGTTTCCTTCAGTGAGCTAGCTCTGAATAATAAAATTGTACACTTGGTTCAGAAAGTAGTAGTTTTAGGCCAAGTTGTTTTTCTCTTATAGTGCCAGAAACGTACTGTGTTTACGTTGCGGCAAGATTAGCGGATCAGCGAGTTTAGTGGTTGGCCACGATCTGATTGCGTGGGATGGCGCATGATAGAAGGATCGTGGGCGATCTTTTCGGGCTGTCTGTTGGGGATAGCTCTGTCTTCTGAATAAAGAAAGAAGTCCAGTATAGACGCAGTTAAGGCGTCACAAAATCTCTTGCGTTCGTCTCTGAGTGTTCATCTTCTCCACCGTGGCCTAGTTGAGTGATTAGTCCAGCTATTGTGTGTATGATTCTGGTCTAAAAATCTGACAAAGAGCAGTCGCATCCCATGCTTTTCCCGAGCTCTCCGTCAAGCCGCTGCCTCCACGTGCTGCCCCGACGTGCTCGGCTGCTGCATTCTACACAGCGTGCAAGGAGAGAGAGAGAGAGAGAGAGAGAGAGAGAGAGAGAGAGAGAGAGAGAGAGAGAGAGAGAGAGATGTGTGAGAGGAGGGATAGGAGAAGAAGGGGAGGAAGAGGAAGGGTGAAGCGGCGTGTTTCTCCGGCGAGCTCGCTGGCCGACATGAACGACAGTGGGATTTTTCTTGCAACATCCTTCTTGATGCAAGAAAAGATTTCTGCAACCTCGGTGATGTTGCAAAACTTTCTTTCGTAACACCATATAATAGATGAACACAAAAAGATCTGCTACTTTAACTCTGTTGGGAAAAAATTCTGCAACAATAGCATTGTTGCAATAGTTCTGCAACATGAACTCTGTTGCAAATTTCCCAAATGTAACATCATCCTGGTTGCAAAACTGGTAGCTGAATCCGACGACTATCCCGCGTTGAATTCAATGGCTAGTCAAGCAGCGGATCTTTTAAAAGGATCCATTGGCCGACGCGTAGCATTCCCCTAAACAAATCATGTACAAGAGAATAGGCACGTAGTCTCCCGTTCACGTATGTCGGCAGCCGAGATTGGGGACCCTTGAGATCCGATGGTTCAGATAAAGTGAGAAGTGCAATAACTGTATAATGAGACGAGGTAGACGGAGGTGCGTTTCTCAACCTAGGGATCTACACATGCATGAATAGATGTAGTACGTACACTAGCTGTTAGGTCAAACATGAATGATGTGACCAATGGATCGACCTTGTGTTCTTCATTTCACACGATCGATCGAGACCAGGTAAGCTTCTACGTACGTACGTCCAGGTACTGATTATATGGATGAATGATCTGCTGCTCATTTCACGCGCCGATCGATCGTAGTCAAATGGATATCGTTTAGTCTCGGAGTCTGTGCGGTGCTGGTACTCTCACATATATTACTGGTTAATTAGGTTTATTATATTTCCTTGTAGTTTTGTATGGTCGATCAAGGGTTCACATAGGCATGGATATATCTTTCCATGTCGGCAGGGTTGCATAGCTAGCAAGACACACATACGCACGTCGATCTCCATCAGTCCAGTAGAGAAGCTCTACATATCTAGCTGTACATGTGGTCAAGCGATGTACTAGGATATACTAATGTGGATGCATCCAAAACTTGCCCTCTCTAGCTGCTTGAATTTCCCATATATGTACAAACATTGAGTCAATTCGACTGCTACTAGAAGGGATCATTTGAAGGCTATGACACAAACTAGAGAGTTGACAACTTGAGATTCAATAAAGGGAAAGCGTATCCGATCAGTATTCCAGTGACAGGATGGAGTGCAAATGGCCTTACAAGAACTGATATTTTCGATATCAACAGCTAGAAAATGGGCCGTTTCTCCAGGATCGCTTTCAGCCTTCGTCCATATTTACTTATCGGGGTGTTTTTCTTAGTTCACCATAATGTGATGTTTTAAACATTGACCACAAAGTGTAACTTTGACAACAAGCTGATATTTCAATAGAGGTATAACAACAACAAAATAAATTACACTTCTCAATACAAATCTTGGCATATGATTTTCTAGTTTCAAATCAAATAATATGAAATAGATATCTTTTAGAGGAATATAAAATAGAATTGGTCCTCGAAAATTTCAACTTCCGTTTGAGAAAAGTCCAAAATGTTATTTGTTTTTGACTATGGAGGGAGTATATATTTTGAGTCCTTTACAGTACTCGAATTATTTTGGGCCTTTTTTCATGATCCAGTGGCTCTAATTAGACAATACTATAGAAAAAATGTGGTAGTATATTTGGACATCAAGGGTATTTTAGGCAATTCAGTGTTATAAACCAGAAACAAAAATTCCTCCAAATGCGAGCAAAAGGTAGATTACGGATTTCATATTATCAACAAATGGTATTTGCGATTTGCTCAAGTAACCATGCCTTTTCCGGGTCGAAATCATCTTGATTTTTGGATCGGAAGCGCTGGTAGAAATTCTTAATTGAAGGCAACTGCTAATTGCAAATGTCGTGAACCGCTCCTCATTTGCCGAAACAATCAAAGGTCAAGTTAGCCAAATCATACCACATAGTTTATACCAGTACTTCTGAAACAAGTCTATATTATAGTACTACAAATCAAGTACCATACCAACTAGTACTGGTACTCACGTTAGAATGTTATAAGTGATAAACTCGTTTCTAAGAGATGAGGACATGCGGCTGGTGGTTGGCTAGGGCGGGCCGGCGGGCAGATGGATGGCTGAGGTGGGCAGGAGGCGGAGGAGACGCTCCGGTGAGTGGCGGGCAGGGGGGGGGGTCGGTGATGGGCTACACTAGGCGTGGAGAGTTAACTGCATCAGCGGCTGCAATTAAATTTAGATGCATGGGTATCCCAACCAACTAAGTGCTTCTTCATTCAGGGATTTATCTAGCTACACAATGTTAAATGACTTCCATAACAACACTACATTCATTTGTGTTATAGAATACATTTCGATTTAAAACAAGTAACCCCTCTATCCATATATATAGGGCCTAATGTATTTTTAGACTAACTTTGACCACATGTTAAAAAAATATACGACATGCAAGTTACAAAAAGCATACCATCAAATTCGTATGTGAAAGGAACTTCTAACAATACAATTTTCACATTATACATATGATATACTATCAATCGTATCAATAGTCAAAAGCAGTCTCAAAAAACGAATAAGGAATATTGTGATGTTGGAGCCAAATTTTATTTTCTGGACACTTTAAGCCAGGTTTCAGCTTGATCTATTGCGCGAGAGCCTATTGTCAAAACCGATCTGGTCAGCCCTTTCTAGTTTAGTGTGAAGTTATGAAGTTTAAATTTGATTCAAATTATCACAATGACAAAATTTAGGTCAAAGTATTACAACATCATAGATACCTGGTTTAAATAAAATTTACTTGCTTTACTGTGCAAAATATTTACAGTTCACTTTATTGATGCCATGATTACGTTCGCAGATGCATGGTTCTTTTTGGTGCTGCTTAAGCTTAAGAAAATTCAAAACATGCCAAGGCCTCTAGGCCAGGGGGTGCGGAGGATCTCGGGCCCCCGCCGGCGGGAGGGACCCCGTTCTCGTTATTGTTAGATTCAGCGCCTTGGCTGAGGTTGTGTGGCGGCGGCGATGTCCCTTAGTAGGAATAATGTCTCCCACGTTTTATCCCCGTCCCGATGGTGCGTCTAGCATCCTCGGAGGGCGTGCGGAGGTTTGTCTCTGTCGGATCTCGCGGGATTCGGTCGGTGCAGGTCTTTGGTGGATCTGTTTGGATAAAGTCTTCTTTCGTCTTCGTTTGGGTATTTACAGGTTTGACCCTTCTGATCTTCGACTTTCTTCATTGGCGATGGTTGCTACTCTGGTGCGCTGCTCCTATGGGGCCTTAGCACGATGACTTTCCGACTGTCTACTACAACAAGGGTTCCTCGGCTCCAGTGAGGAAGGGGCGATAACGGCGGCGTGCCTTCGGCTCGCTCCAGTGCTTGTAGTCGTCGCTAGGTGGTCCACGGACATGGTTGTAATTTTTATTATCTCTGTTCTTCTTTTGTACTGCCATGATTGAAAATGAATAGGTCAAAAGTTTCTGCAAAAATGAATAGGTCGAATTTTTACTCCAGTGCTTGATGCCGAGGACGTTGGCCTTGATGGCGGTGCAGAGACACACGGCGGCGTCAGGGTCGGCAAGCCGGCCCAGCAGCGGGCAGCAGTCCTCGCTCGCCGGCACGCCTAGGTTGATCCTTAGCAGGTTCAGTATGTTGGCGCACGCCTTCAGCTTCAGCATGTTAATCGAGCAGGTGCCACTGCCGCCTCCGGTCGTCGGCGGGGTTGGGACTGGGACGGCCGGCGGGGGCACGGCGATCGGCAATGTTGGCACTGGGACAACCGGTGTGTTGCCGCAGACCGACCCGCAGCCATGCGCGGCTGCCACGAGGACCAGGTTCAAGGCGAGGAAGAGGGCGGGCTTGGAGGGCGCCATTGCTATATTTGTGAAGCAAGTAGCCAGGTAGAGACTAGAGTGTACATCCTCTGGTTCTTTTTAGTCTGCATATAAGTTTTGTCTGAAGTCAAAGCATCTCTACTTTGACCAAACTTATAGAAAAAAGTATCAACATTTACAATGTCAAATCAATATTGTTAGATTCATTATGAAATGTAGCTAGTTTCATGAAATATATATTATGTATGATAGATGTTGATATATTTTAATATATATTTGGTCAAACTTTGCAAAGTTTGACTTGACCTAAATCTAATACGCGGAGTAAAAAAGACAGGAGGGAGTTCTGGCTTGGAGGGTCTGCTAGCTTGTGATGCTTTTCTTTGGTTGCTTGGGGTGGTATTTGTAGGCAGGGATGTAGTGTGCATTGTGCAACAAATGCAAGCACATCATGATATATCGAGTTTGACTCTTGCCGTAATTTGCGAAAAATATGTACGACCACTATTGTACAATTATTGGAGCCTAATTTGTTTGCTAACGAGCAAAGACCTTAGACCTGCGCCATAATATGTTTGATGGGTTTGCAAATTTAGCTGTAATCTTGAGGGCACACATACGATAGGACAAAGGAATATATATGCATGGCAGCCCTACGAGCTGGCACATAACCTGATCTTCAGGGTCACGGGAGGAAAATATAGAAGATTACCTGTGGCCATGCATGCACATGCAAGCTACTACCAGGCACCAGCTCAGAGATGTCTACTATACGTTTCGTACTTTGGTTTATTATACTGTCTCGTTGTCTGTCTCGTTGTCGCGCATGGACACATACGCTACAACTAGCTGCCTAATTATTAGTTAATTGTCCCCAATGCGCTCTGGTGGTGATGGCAAATAATTTCGATATTGACAAGGGAATTACACTGTTATAGTAGCTAGCTTAAAATACCCCCTAAAAACACTAGCTAACAATATTCATCTGATGGAGCTAGTGGTGAAAGTCATGCATCAAAGACCAAGCAAAGTCAAGCGCGCCTCATATTTTGGGAATGAGGGAGTAGTAATTTGATATTTTTTGAATTTTATATAATATATTTATATTCCAGTCATCTTTTCAATATTTGGATCGACACCTAGACTTATCGTATGAGTTGTTGCAAAATTGCACACTTTGAGTACGCACTAAACTTTTATGTCAGCTATTAGTACGCAATTTTAGATAATCAATACCTTGAAAGTATTAGCCCACTGAGATTTAGTAAAAGTGAAATCATATGCATTCTATCCGCGGAAAAACTGTATGCCGCTGTTGAACTTCTAGTCTAGGTAAAATAAATGAGTGTACCATTTGTTATCGCAAAGACGCACACTACGACTAATCTGTAGCTAACAAATTAATTACTACTTTATGCACGGATGAATCTAGCATTATTTTTCGATGGACTACTCTTTTTTCTTTTGCGGGGGGATTACTCTGTAGCTAACAAAGTTCTAGTTTATGCAAGGATGAATCAGTCATCATATTCAACATTTCTGCAAAGCATAGTGTGGCATTGGGCCTTGACAGATCCTAATGCTTAATTGGCCAGCCCATCTACTAATATTTTTTATTTCTTAGAAATTATTATTTTAATTAAGTATGTTTCAGAAACAAATGTTAAGGTTAGTTTGAAAGATTGATAAAATCACATATTGAAAAACAATTTTAAAAGATGTTCATGTACCTCACCATAAATATTCATATCTTTGAATGAAGTGGTCATCTCATCTTTAAAATGTCTTCCTAAACATATGAAAAAACAAAGACATAACAGAAAAAAATGAATGAAAAAACAGAAACATAACAGAAGAAAAATATATGTTCAAAAACAGATGAAAAATGAATGAAAAAACAAAGACATAACAGAAAATGAACAAAGTTAAATGGATGCGAATAAATTATGAAGAATGCAAAGCATAAAAACACGAGAAAACGTTAAAAGGGAAAAAATGAGACAAACAGAAAACACAAAAAATGACACCCAAACAACATCAGCCACCCGAAAAATGAAATGGTGGAGTTTGAGCAGGGAAAGGAGTTGTGCAAGACAACCAAGAATAATAAAGGGCTTTTTACTTTACTCTGCAGAAAGTCACCAAGACTTATGTCCTCTTTGTTTCGATCACCCCTTGGGATACATTCCAATCTTCATCCAGCGACAGACTGGGATTTCACCATCTTTTCTCTCCTTGTAGCTACAACAATTATATATATGACAAAAAGAACAATGATTTTAGAGTAGGATTTGCCATGATGAATTCTCGATGTGCACGCATGAAAGTATAACAATATTATTTTATAGCTAATTAATAATAATGATTGCCCAACCTAAGTTGTTGTGGCTCAAATAAAACTGCAATCTCACACATCATTTGAAACCTTCCACATGCTCTGCTCAACTCAGGCTCACTTTCGGCGCACTTCATCTAATCCCTCGTTCCCAAAATATAAGGCGCCAGTTGACTTTTTTGGTCTTCGTTGCACAACTTTAACTACGATTTTCATGTATTGTGTGTCTATAAAGTTAGTATACAGACATATGAACTAAAATTGTTTTGCAAGACAAATACGATGATGCCATTTATATTTTTGGAAGGAGGGGTAGCATTTTGAAATGCACAAACCAAATTGACCGATACACAAGAAGGAAACCGCACCATGCGACCCAATAGAACACTCTAAACACTTTGAGAAGTTTTTGGCTCTGTAACTGCATGTAAGGATGGATGAACTGTCAGGCCGATACAAAGTTCGCTGCTGCATGATCTCGCATCACAGCTCCCTTGCAAATAAAGCACTCGTCGTTGGCGATAAAGCATTCGTCAATACTAAATAATCCATCCTTGATCCGATTTATTTCTGTTTCTCTTCCTGCGAACCATATAAAACTTAGGGTTGACTTTGATCTAGGTGCATGTATATGTTTTTACGAGTGGACTATGACGCAGCAGAATATATGTAACACACAGCTCGAGTTAACACAACTTCAACAGATTTCAGATGATACAAGCTAGGGGCATATAGCCGGTACAGTATTTCAGATGATGATACAAAACCCCGGTTACGTGGGTCATTTATTTTGACACCACAGGATGACACACTTTCACGCACTTACGTACCTACCATGTGATCACTGCATGCATGCATAATGCTAATGCATGACAGGGAACTTAGGCATGCACGAGACGTATAGGTGAACTGAAACACAAACTGTAGTAGTAAATAGAAAGTTGCATGCATGGCATGTGTACGCAGCATGGCATGCTTGGACAAGTACGTCGATTGATCAGAGCGGGCAGGTGAAGCGGGGCTGGCAGGTCTTGTGGCACTGGTTGAGTAGGAGGACGAGGTCGACGGGGATGTTGAGGTTGATGACGCCGAGGACCTTGGCCCTGATGGCGGTGCAGAGGCACACAACGGCATCAAAGGTCGGCCAGACCGGCCAGCAGCGGGCAGCACGTCTCGCTGTGCGGCACGCCGAGCCCTAGCTTCAGCAGGTTCAGCACGTGGCGCACACGCGCAGCTTTAGCGTGTCGATCGGGCATGTGCCGCCGTTGGTCGATTGAGGCGGTGGTGGGGTCGGGGTCGGGCAGTGGGGTCCGCAGCCACCATGCACAACGGTGACCATCAAGTTCAGGCCGAGGAGTAGGAGGAAGAGCTTGGTCGATGGCGCCATTGCGAAAGCTTTGGTCGAGAGGAAGCAAGGCTTACCATAGATGGGAAGGGCTTGTAGGTGTTGTATTTATAGCCCGGTTGCACACACGTACGACTACCCTTACCCCCTTACCCTTATTGATGCAAGTGTGTTGATCCCATGATCGATCGTTTGAGTTTGATTCTACAACTTACAAAATTCATCTACGTACGTGTATCCTGATGCGCTAGCCAACAAAATGTTTAGAGCGAGGTATACGCCCGGCGATTTTTCAATACTTGATGGGCATCCGTATTTTCAAACAAGCTCCGCACACAGAATAGCGGGATACTAGTGGCTGGAATGCGCTGAAGATATGCTGTGTGATGACTTTTCTGCCATGGCCATGCATGTTGTACTTAGTTGCTAAGTTCCTTGGGTACCATGCATGGACACGTATAGCAGATGCATATAATTTGGAGAGCAGGAGAAGTCAACTATAGATGTTCCATAGCTAGCTTTGGCTTATACATGCATGGTCGTTGGTGTGGACACTTATCCAGGCACTGGTTTTTATAGAAAATGCTCAACATGTATTTGAAATCTCAAATAAATGTTCATCGTGTGTTTGAAATTTTTTCAACATGCATCAACTGTTCAATGTGTAGTAAAAAAGTAGACATGTATTTTAAAAAGCAAATAAAAGAAAAATGATAAAAAAACACAGAAAAAAAAGAAAAAAAAATAGAAACGTCATGGAATCTTCCCAAAACCAAAACCTATAGAAGGTTGCATGAACGGCTCCATAGAAGCTTCCAAAAACCGCAAAACCTCTATTGCACACAATAATTGCGCCAGTCCACCATGTCGATCTCCGTAGGCGAGCACAAAGAAGAAGCAGTTTTTAGCATTTGCGGTAGGAGAGGCCCAGGAGCACATGAACCGCATGGCCTCGCGTTGTAGTCATCATTTCCTGGCCCAATCGGATGTACAGGAAGGCCGAGGCCTAGTGCCCCAGCTGGCACTAGTGCCATACAACTGACACATTTCTTGTAAAAACTGTATCAACCAAGTTCTCATTGAGGTACTATTTCTCCATCAGTAGTCGTGCCACAAGACTATCTAGATTCTAGATTAATCTCCACGCTTGCTTGGCTAGAAGAGACTGATTATAAGTTCTCATGTCTCTGAAACCCATTCCTCCCATAGTTTGGAAGGATCTTCTTGTCCCAAGGAAGCTAGGCCATCTTTCTTTTACCCTTCTCCACTCCCCACATGTAGGATCTTCGCCCGCACACAATCTTGCAAACAATGCAGACGACTGCAGCAGATTGATGTCATTGTGACTTGTGAGACCCTGGCATGCCAAAGAAACAGTGTCAAATCCCGAGGTCTTCTGATGCAAGTGTTTTAATAATGACGGTGGGAATTTTATGATGGCCCTAGTATTTCCTTTGTTGAGTATATGGGAAGTTCTTCCATTTTTAGTGCATGCAATCTTGGCCTCGAGTGTTAGAATAGCGCATCAGGGGCAAAATAGTCCTCGTACAGAGTAACATGCCCATGTGCCAAGCATCGATTCAACGCTTGATGTCCCACCAATGAACCGTTGAAGTTGACAACAAGCTCCTCCCCACACTTTGTTTCTTCAAGAAACGCCGTCACCGTCTCCGTTTCGTACCCATCTTCCTCATCTAACGAAGGCAAATCCATGAACTCAACCTAGCAGTACTTCTCGTCATGATCCATTGTGTTTGCATCAAAGAAAGAAAAACCACAACGCCAAGAAATTTCGCTATGGCATTTGACCGACCAGTTGCTATGCACGGCCTCCATAATGGATGTCGCCGACATGGGCGGAGGGTACATGGACGATGCCCGAATCCGGCAGAGTGCGGCTGCAGCATAGGCATAGGCGAGCAGACGCATAGAGCGGCAGAGGTCCCAAGGCATGGTGAGTGTCGGGTGGGGGACTACTGGGGCGGTGTCTGTCTCCAAGAGAAGACGAGGAGGGTAGGATTGTGAAAGTCCGCATGCTCTAGGTGAGGTTTGGGGTGTCGGAGTCCGCTGTGGTGGAAGTCTGGACTCCCCCAGAGCTCCCTCGATTTGGGGCCGGTCTGTGGGATTTCAGATGCCCGGACCGATCTGTTCCAATTTGGTGGTCCAAGGTTGGTGTCTAAGAGTGTCCGAACATTTGATAGTGTTTTGGTGCCCGCGTTGAACATGCCCTTACGAGTGGAACATGCATCTTCTCAAAGAGAGAAAATCACATGAAACAAAGTTTCAAAGAAAACTTCGTGGAAACCACGTTTGGAAGTTTCAAAAAAATCCAAAAAAAGGGATGTTAAGAGGGTGATGGTCTTCTTGTTGGGGAACGTACTAATTTAAAAAAAATCCTACGCACACGCAAGATCATGGTGATGCATAGCAACGAGATGGGAGAGTGTCGTCCACGTACCCTCGTAGACCGTAAGCGGAAGCGTTATGACAACGCGGTTGATGTAGTCGTACGTCTTCACGATCGACCGATCCTAGTACCGAACGTACGGCACCTCCGCGATCTGCACACGTTCAGCTCGGTGACGTCCCCCGAACTCACGATCCAGTAGAGCTTCGAGGGAGAGTTCCGTCAGCACGACGACGTGATGACGGTGTTGATGAAGCTACCGACGCAGGGCTTCGCCTAAGCACTGCTATGATATGACCAAGGTGGATTATGGTGGAGGGGGGCACCGCACACGGCTAAAAGATCAACTGATCAACTTGTGTGTCTATGGGGTGCCCCCCTCCCCGTATATAAAGGAGTGGAGGAGGGGGGAGGGCTGGCCCTCCTATGGCGCGCCCTGGAGGAGTCCTACTCCCACCGGGAGTAGGATTCCCCCCCTTCCAAGAGTACGAGTAGGAGGGAAGGAAGAAGGAGAGAGGGGGAAGGAAAAAGGGGGGCGCCGCCCTCCCTTCCTTGTGCAATTCGGAGTAGAGGGGGAGGGGGCTCGTGGCCTGCCCTGGCCGCCCCTCCTCTTCTCCACTAAGGCCCAATAGGCCCATTACACTCCCCGGGGGTTCCGGTAACCCCCCGGTACTCCGGTATTTGTCCGAACTTGCCCGGAACCCTTCCGAAGTCCAAGCATAGTCATCCAATATATCGATCTTTATGTCTCAACCATTTCAAGACTCCTCGTCATGTCCGTGATCATATCCGGGACTCCGAACTACCTTCGGTACATCAAAACACATAAACTCATATTACCGATCGTCACCGAACGTTAAGCGTGCGGACCCTATGGGTTCGAGAACTATGTAGACATGACCGAGACACGTCTCCGGTAAATAACCAATAGCGGAACCTGGATGCTCATATTGGCTCCTACATATTCTACGAAGATCTTTATCTGTCAAACCGCATAACAACATACGTTGTTCCCTTTGTCATTGGTATGTTACTTGCCCGAGATTTGATCGTCGGTATCTCAATACCTAGTTCAATCTCGTTACCGGCAAGTCTCTTTACTCGTTCCGTAATACATCATCCTGCAACTAACTCATTAGTTACATTGCTTGCAAGGCTTATAGTGATGTGCATCACCGAGAGGGCCCAGAGATATCTTGCTACCTCTTGAGCACTGCGTTGGTTTTCCCTTGAAGAGGAAAGGGTGATGCAGTAAAGTAGCGTAAGTATTTCCCTCAGTTTTTGAGAACCAAGGTATCAATCCAGTAGGAGGCCACGCACGAGTCCCTCACACCTACACAAACAAATAAATCCTCGCAACCAACGCAATAAAGGGGTTGTCAATCCCTTCACGGTCAATTACAAGAGTGAGATCTGATAGATATGATAAGGTAACACTACTAGGAAAAGGCCTACTAATGGCGCACCTGTTTTGGCTACTAATGGCGCACTACAGGTGCGCCATTAGTACCACACCACTAGAATATTTTAGTAATGGCGCACCACAGGGGCACCATTAGTATCCCACAGTTGCGCCAGTCGTATCTGGTATACTAATGGCGCACCACATGGAAGTGCGCCATTAGTAACAATTTTTTTAATTTGTTTTTTCGTTTTTATTAATCTCAGGTCACTATTTCACATATGAGATATCCAACACATATATATACAACAAGCATCCATATAACAATCATATCCAACACACAAGTTTCATCATATATACATACATAGCCAACACATAGTTGCATCGTTACATATTACAAAAGTTTCACATTGTTCATCCAACACCGTTATCCATCAATTCACAAAAGTTTCACATTGATACAAATAAAAACACAAATGGAAAAGAAGCACTCCATCCATGCAAGCTTCCGTGAATTAAATCAAATCTGCAAAATGATAAACAAGAAGTTAGAAGAAGAAGAAGAAGAAGAGAAGAAGAAGAAGAAGACTAGAAGAATACTAGAAGAAGAAGAACACTAGAAGAATACTAGAAGAAGAATAAGAAGAAGAATAAGAAGAATAAGAAGAAGACTATAAGCTTATTATGTAAACTTGATCATTTTGTGCTAACATAAGTAATTTTGGAGCTAACCTATAGGAAACTAAGCATATAAGCTCTCTAAGTTAGCATATTAGAGCCAACTTAGGTAAAATGAAGCTAACCTATGTCATTTTGGAAAAGAAGAAGAATAAGAAGAATAAGAAGAAGACTATAAGCTTATTATGTAAACTTGATCATTTTGTGCTAACATAAGTAATTTTGGAGCTAACCTATAGGAAACTAAGCATATAAGCTCTAAGTTAGCATATTAGAGCCAACTTAGGTAAAATGAAGCTAACCTATGTCATTTTGGAAAAGAAGAAGAATAAGAAGAAGACTATAAGCTTATTATGTAAACTTGATCATTTTGTGCTAACATAAGTTATTTTGGAGCTAACCTATAGGAAACTAAGCATATAAGCTCTAAGTTAGCATATTAGAGCCAACTTAGGTAAAATGAAGCTAACCTATGTCATTTTGGAAAAGAAGAAGAATAAGAAGAAGACTATAAGCTTATTATGTAAACTTGATCATTTTGTGCTAACATAAGTAATTTTGGAGCTAACCTATAGGAAACTAAGCATATTAGAGATAACATAGGTAACTAAGTATATATATATATATATATATATCATTTTGGAGATCTGACATACCTGACATAGTTCAGTTCTCATTGTTCTTCTCCTTCTCCTTCCTCAGCCTGATGCGCCAAGAGCGGCGAGGCGGTGGAGGCAGCTGTGGGATGTAGTCTTCTACCACAATTGGCGTGGTCATGTCGCCCAGCTGTGGGATCGCCGGCGCCACCACCGGTGCGTGGTCATTGTCAGGCACCACCACCATCGCGAGGCCACCTTCAGGCAGGACGGGCACGACCATCGCTAGGTCATCCTCAGCCACCACCATCTCTTGCCCATGGTCAGCCACCACCATCTCTTGCCCATGGTCAGCCACCACCATCTCTTGCCCTTGGTCAGCCACCACCAGCGCTAGGTCATCCTCAGCCTGATGCCCATCGTCATCCTGCAGCTCCTCATCCCCACTCTGCTCCTCTTCTCCCCCACTCCAGTCCGGATCATCCTTCTTGTTGTCTTTGCTGCTGCCAGAATCGCTGCTGCTTTCGCTAAAGCCAGAATCGCTGTTGCTTTTGCTACAGCCATAATCGCTGCTGCTTTGGCTGTAGCCAGTGTCGCTGCTGCTGCTCCCATTGCCTGTCCAAATGCAACAATGACCGTTAACAATCGATGTGAGACAAAGCCAAATGTAGAGGAATAAGAAGAGGCAGAACGCACTGGCATCTTCGTCGTCAGCGTAGCGCATGCGACACATAGTCGTGTTGAAAACCTTCACGATGAGCATTGTGGCGTCATCGTCGTACCTGAAGAGAAGAAAGTACCCGGTCCGCAGGTCGTAGGCACTGTAGAACTTCTCCCAGCCACGGCACAGGTACATGTGGCCCTCCTCGATCACCAACTCCACGTCCCACAGCCTGCGAACCCCGCTGCCGGCCTGTCGGAGCTTCACATTATCTGGCGGATCTTCACCCAGCATGTTCATAAAAGTGTCAGGCAGCCTCTGCAATTTGGGACAAGGAGTGATGTAGCAAACAACAGAGTTATCATAATGAGATGGGTGAAGGGGAGATCTCTCGTTTTATATACCTGCCTCGTGGCTGATACTGAAGTCCCAAGTATGATACTGAAGAACTCGAAAGCATCCAACTCGTACTCCGGTGAGGCCAGAGCGGCGGTGGCTGCTTCCCCCCATCTCTGATAAGCAGCAGAAGAGACCAATTAGTACCCTTACAACATTATCATACAACATTATAGCAGCATAAATTTTGAGCAGAAGATAATCAACTACACCAATGCACTTCCGAAGTTCCCGCTTCCCACCCATGATGTTGTTAAGCGAGGACTAGTGCCAAATGCATTTTCGGTACGAAAATACATCACAGGCCACTATGTTATTTAATATCATTCTTCTCGAAGACTAATGATTGTTACATCCTACTAAAATGATGTTCTGTCCTCAGAGATGTCTCGTTGCTTATGAGGAAGCAGCAAATAAACACTTGAAAAAAGCTCTCGTCCTCGAAGATGCAATATCTGATTTACCCAAGGTTGGCCCTGACAATTTCCTCCCCATGTTCAATTAATTCTGGAGTGCTGCTTGAGCCTTTTTTTATGTCTGTATGAATTATATTGCTTTCTACAGGTTCAGAACCATCAGCCTAATGATGTCATGGAGTATGGCAGTGACCCCAAAACAGAGTTCCAACGCTATATCCGGCTCAGCAGTAAAGGTGTGACCTATTGAATGTGCAAGCTTAATGTCAGCAACTAGTTTCTTTATAATGATTTTTTTCTCTGTTATGCCTTCTGTCTTTGCATATGCAGAGTTATGTTTTTTTATTTCAATCATGTGGGTGGGTTTAATGATGTCAAAACCTTGCCGTAGTTTCCACTGTTTTAATGTTTTGTATGATTTCTTGGTTATATTACCGTTCTGAGTTATGTTGTTCTGTTATTTTATTTGAAGACATGAAGGGTTACTTATTTGAAGATGCTACTCCTAAGAAAGGTCAACTTTTCGATCATCAGCCTCTACAATTAACAATGATGCATTCTTCTTTTTCCTTTCCATCTTCTTCTTCTCCACCTCTCTTCTTTTCTTGTTCTCCTTTTTCTTTCTTCTCCTTCCTCCTCCTCCTCTTCTCCTTCTTCCTTTCTTGTTCTGTTTTTCAACTTTCTTCTTATTCTTCTTCCTTTTTTTCCTTTTTCCTCTTCTTCTACTTCTTCTTCTTTTTTTCAACTTTCTTCTTCTTCTAATTATCTAAACCTAAATCTAGCACTAACCTAAACCAACCACTAACCTAAACCTATCAATAACCTAATTAAACCTAAACAGCAAAGAAAAACAGTAGAAAAAAAAAAAATGCTCACCTTGGCTCCGGGGGCAGGGGGTGGTGGTGGACGGCCGCGGTTAGGGTAGCGGCGGCGGGCCTGGCTCCGGGGGGGGGGGCGCGAGGCGGACGCAGGGGGCCCACGGCGAGCCTGGCTCCGGGGGCGGCGCGGGCGCAGGGTTGGCGGCGAGACTAGCTCCGGGGGCGGCGCGGGCGTAGGGGCCGACGGGCAGGTGGTGGGGGCGGCGGGGCACCAGGGGGGGCGCCGTTCGGGCGACGGGCGTCGGGGCGGGGCGCCGTTCGGGCGACGGGGCGCCGGGGCGGTGGCGGGTGGTGGGGGCGACGGGGCGAGGGGCGGTGGGGCCAGGGGCGGCGGCTGGTGGCGGCGGCGGCGGCGGGTGGTTGGGACGGTGGGGCGACGGGGCGAGGGGAGGTGGGGCTCGGCATTACTCACAATTTTTTTATAAAAACTACTAATGGCGCACGGTGGGTGTGGTGCGCCATTACTATGTCAACTAGTAATGGCGCACTATACCAGGGTGCGCCATTAGTAACAAACTTTTTTACTTTTTTTTCAAAACTACTAATGATACACCAAACACCAGGTGCGCCATTAGTAATATATTACTAATGCTGCACCAACACATGGTGCGCCATTAGTATATAGTAATGGCGCCCCAACACATGGTGCGCCATTAGTATATAGTAATGGCGCACCACATGTCTGGTGCGCCATTAGTGGCCATATCATCTATAGCCCTTTTTCTAGTAGTGTAATATTTTTGATATTTTTATGATAAAGATGCAAAGTAAAGAAAGCAAAACAAAGACGGCGCCAGAAATAGCTTGTTGACGGGAGATTAATATGATGGAAAATAGACCCGGGGGCCATAGGTTTCACTAGTGGCTTCTCTCATGAGCATAAGTATTATAGTGGGTGAACAAATTACTGTTGAGCAATTGACAGAACTGAGCATAGTTATGAGAATATCTAGGTATGATCACGTATATAGGCATCACGTCCGAGACAAGTAGACTGACTCCTGCCTGCATCTACTACTATTACTCCACACATCGACCGCTATCCAGCATGCATCTATAGTATTACGTTCAAAAGAACAGAGTAACGCTTTAAGTAATATGACATGATGTAGAGGGATAAACTCATGCAATATGATATAAACCCCATCATGTTATCCTCGATGGCAACAATACAATACGTGCCTTCCTGCCCCTACTGTCACTGGGAAAGGACACCGCAAGATTGAACCCAAAGCTAAGCACTTCTCCAATTGCAAGAAAGATCAATCTAGTAGGCCAAACCAAACTGATAATTCGAAGAGACTTGCAAAGATAACCAATCATACATAAAAGTATTCAGAGAAGATTCAAATATTGTTCATAGATAAACTTGATCATAAACCCACAATTCATCGGTCTCAACAAACACACCGCAAAAGAAGATTACATCGAATAGATCTCCACAAGAGAGGGGGAGAACATTGTATTGAGATCCAAAAAAAGAGAAGAAGCCATCTAGCTAATAAATATGGACCCGAAGGTCTGAGGTAAACTACTCACACATCATCAGAGAGGCTATGGTATTGATGTAGAAGCCCTCCGTGATCGATGCCCCCTCCGGCGGAGCTCCGGAAAAGGCCCCAAGATGGGATCTCACTAGTACAGAAGGTTGCGGCGGTGGAATTAGGTTTTTGGCTCCATATCAGGTAGTTTGGGGGTACGTAGGTATATATAGGAGGAAGAAGTACGTCGGTGGAGCAACGATGGGCCCACGAGGGTGGAGGGCGCGCCTAGGGGGGTAGGCGCTCCCCTACCTCGTGCTTTCCTGGTTGATGTCTTGACGTAGGGTCCAAGTCCTTTGGATCACGTTCGTTCCGAAAATCATGTTCTCGAAGGTTTCATTCCGTTTGGACTCCGTTTGATATTCCTTTTCTGCCAAACTCTGAAATAGGCAAAAAACAGCAATTCTGGGCTGGGCCTCCGGTTAATAGGTTAGTCCCAAAAATAATATAAAAGTGTATAATAAAGCCCAATAATGTCCAAAACAGAATATAATATAGCATGGAACAATAAAAAATTATAGATACGTTGGAGACGTATCAAGATACCTCTCCGACAATCGGGGTGACAAATCCTAATCTCGATCTATGCCAACTCAACAAGTACCATCGGAGACACCTGTAGAGCACCTTTATAGTCACCCAGTCACATTGTGATATTTGGTAGCACACAAAGTGTTCCTCCGGTACGGGAGTTGCATAATCTCATAGTCATAGGAACATGTATAAGTCATGAAGACAGCAATAGCAATATACTAAACGATCAAATGCTAAGCTAACGGAATGGGTCAAGTCAATCACATCATTCTCTAATGATGTGATCCCGTTAATCAAATGACAACTCATGTCTATGGTTAGGAAACTTAACCATCTTTGATTCAACGAGCTAGTCAAGTAGAGGCATACTAGTGACGCTCTGTTTGTCTCTGTATTCACACATGTACTAAGTTTCCGGTTAATACAATTCTAGCATGAATAATAAACATTTATCATGATATAAGGAAATATAAATAACAACTTTATTATTGCCTCTAGGGCATATTTCCTTCAGTCTCCCACTTGCACTAGAGTCAATAATCTAGATTACACAGTAATGATTCTAACACCCATGGAGTCTTGGTGCTGATCATGTTTTGCTCGTGAGAGAGGCTTAGTCAACGGGTCTGCAACATTCAGATCCGTATGTATCTTGCAAATCTCTATGTCTCCCTCCTTGACTTGATCGCGGATGGAATTGAAGCGTCTCTTGATGTGCTTGGTTCTCTTGTGAAATCTGGATTCCTTTGCCAAGGCAATTGCACCAGTATTGTCACAAAAGATTTTCATTGGACCCGATGCACTAGGTATGACACCTAGATCGGATATGAACTCCTTCATCCAGACTCCTTCATTTGCTGCTTCCGAAGCAGCTATGTACTCCGCTTCACACGTAGATCCCGCCACGACGCTTTGTTTAGAACTGCACCAACTGACAGCTCCACCGTTCAATATAAACACGTATCCGGTTTGTGACTTAGAGTCATCCGGATCAGTGTCAAAGCTTGCATCGACGTAACCATTTACGACGAGCTCTTTGTCACCTCCATAAACGAGAAACATATCCTTAGTCCTTTTCAGGTATTTCAGGATGTTCTTGACCGCTGTCCAGTGATCCACTCCTGGATTACTTTGGTACCTCCCTGCTAAACTAATAGCAAGGCACACATCAGGTCTGGTACACAACATTGCATACATGATAGAGCCTATGGCTGAAGCATAGGGAACACCTTTCATTTTCTCTCTATCTTCTGCAGTGGTCGGGCATTGAGTCTGACTCAACTTCACACCTTGTAACACAGGCAAGAACCCTTTCTTTGCTTGATCCATTTTGAACTTCTTCAAAACTTTATCAAGGTATGTGCTTTGTGAAAGTCCAATTAAGCGTCTTGATCTATCTCTATAGATCTTGATGCCCAATATATAAGCAGCTTCACCGAGGTCTTTCATTGAAAAACTCTTATTCAAGTATCCTTTTATGCTATCCAGAAATTCTATATCATTTCCAATCAACAATATGTCATCCACATATAATATTAGAAATGCTACAGAGCTCCCACTCACTTTCTTGTAAATACAGGCTTCTCCAAAAGTCTGTATAAAACCATATGCTTTGATCACACTATCAAAACATTTATTCCAACTCCGAGATGCTTGCACCAGTCCATAAATGGATCGCTGGAGCTTGCACACTTTGTTAGCATCCTTTGGATCGATAAAACCTTCAGGTTGCATCATATACAACTCTTCTTCCAGAAATCCATTCAGGAATGCAGTCTTTACATCCATTTGCCAAATTTCATAATCATAAAATGCGGCAATTGCTAACATGATTCGGACGGACTTAAGCATCGCTACGGGTGAGAAAGTCTCATCGTAGTCAACTCCTTGAACTTGTCGAAAACCTTTCGCAACAAGTCGAGCTTTGTAGACAGTAACATTACCGTCAGCGTCAGTCTTCTTCTTGAAGATCCATTTATTCTCGATGGCTTGCCGATCATCGGGCAAGTCAACCAAAGTCCACACTTTGTTCTCATACATGGATCCCATCTCAGATTTCATGGCCTCAAGCCATTTTGCGGAATCTGGGCTCATCATCGCTTCCTCATAGTTCGTAGGTTCGTCATGGTCAAGTAACATGACCTCCAGAACAGGATTACCATACCACTCCGGTGCGGATCTTACTCTGGTTGACCTACGAGGTTTGGTAGTAACTTGAACTGAAGTTACATGATCATCATCATTAGCTTCCTCACTAATTGGTGTAGGAGTCACAGGAACATATTTCTGTGATGAACTACTTTCCAATAAGGGAGCAGGTACAGTTACCTCATCAAGTTCTACTTTCCTCCCACTCACTTCTTTCGAGAGAAACTTTTTCTCTAGAAAGGATCCATTCTTAGCAACGAATGTCTTGCCTTCGGATCTGTGATAGAAGGTGTACCCAACAGTCTCCTTTGGGTATCCTATGAAGACACATTTCTCCAATTTGGGTTCGAGCTTATCAGGTTGAAGCTTTTTCACATAAGCATCGAAGCCCCAAACTTTAAGAAACGACAACTTTGGTTTCTTGCCAAACCACAGTTCATAAGGCGTCGTCTCAACGGATTTAGATGGTGCCCTATTTAACGTGAATGCAGCCGTCTCTAAAGCATAACCCCAAAACAATAGCGGTAAATCAGTAAGAGACATCATAGATTGCACCATATCTAGTAAAGTACGATTACGACGTTCGGACACACCATTACGCTGTGGTGTTCCGGGTTGCATGAGTTGCGAAACTATTCCGCATTGTTTCAAATGAAGACCAAACTCGTAACTCAAATATTCTCCTCCATGATCGGATCGTAGAAACTTTATTTTCTTGTTACGATGATTTTCCACGTTACTCTGAAATTCTTTGAACTTTTCAAATGTTTCAGACTTATGTTTCATTAAGTAGATATACCCATATCTGCTCAAATCATCTGTGAAGGTGAGAAAATAATGATACCCGCCGCGAGCCTCAACATTCTTTGGACCACATACATCAGTATGTATGATTTCCCACAAATCTATTGCTCGCTCCATTGTTTCGGAGAACGGCATTTTAGTCATCTTGCCCATGAGGCATGGTTTGCAAGTACCAAGTGATTCATAATCACGTGATTCCAAAAGTCCATTAGAATGGAGTTTCTTCATGCGCTTTACACCAATATGACCTAAACGGCAGTGCCACAAATAAGTTGCACTATCATTATCAACTCTGCATCTTTTGGCTTCAATATTATTAATATGTGTATCACTACTATCGAGATTCATCAAAAATAGACCACTCTTGAAGGGTGCATGACCATAAAAGATATTACTCATATAAATAGAACAACCATTATTCTCAGATTTAAATGAATAACTGTCTCGCATCAAACATGATCCAGATATAATGTTCATGCTCAACGCTGGCACCCAATAACAATTATTCAGGTCTAAAACTAATCCCGAAGGTAGATGTAGAGGTAACGTGCCGACCGCGATCACATCGACTTTGGAACCATTTCCCAGGCGCATCATCACCTTGTCCTTAGCCAATCTTTGCTTAATCCGTAGTCCCTGTTTCGAGTTGCAAATATTAGCAACAGAACTAGTATCAAATACCCAGGTGCTACTGCGAGCATTAGTAAGGTACACATCAATAATATGTATATCACATATACCTTTGTTCACCTTGCCATCATTCTTATCCGCCAAATACTTGGGGCAGTTCCGCTTCCAGTGACCAGTCCCTTTGCAGTAGATGCACTCAGTCTCAGGCTTAGGTCCAGACTTGGGCTTCTTCACTTGAGCAGCAACTTGCTTGCTGTTCTTCTTAAAGTTCCCCTTCTCCCCTTTACCCTTTTTCTTGAAACTGGCGGTCTTGTTGACCATCAACACTTGATGCTCCTTCTTGATTCCTACCTCTGCAGCCTTTAGCATCGCGAAGAGCTCGGGAATTGTCTTATCCATCCCTTGCATATTATAGTTCATCACGAAGCTCTTGTAGCTTGGTGGCAGTGATTGAAGAATTCTGTCAATGACACTATCATCCGGAAGATTAACTCCCAGTTGAATCAAGTGATTGTTATACCCAGACATTTTGAGTATATGCTCACTGACAGAACTATTCTCCTCCATCTTGTAGCTGTAGAAATTATTGGAGACTTCATATCTCTCAATCCGGGCATTTGCTTGAAATATTAACTTCAACTCCTCGAACATCCCATATGCTCCATGACGTTCAAAACGTCGTTGAAGTCCCGGTTCTAAGCTGTAAAGCATGGCACACTGAACTATCGAGTAGTCATCAGCTTTGCTCTGCCAGACGTTCCTAACATCTGGCGTTGCTCCTACAGCGGGTTTGGCACCTAGCGGTGCTTCCAGGACGTAATTCTTCTGTGCAGCAATGAGGATAATCCTCGAGTTACGGACCCAGTCCATGTAATTGCTACCATCATCTTTCAACTTTGCTTTATCAAGGAACGCATTAAAATTCAACGGAACAACTGCACGGGCTATCTATCTACAACAACATAGAACATGCAAAATACTATCAGGTACTAAGTTCATGATAAATTAAAGTTCAATTAATCAAATTACTTAAGAACTCCCACTTAGATAGACATCCCTCTAATCATCTAAGTGATCACGTGATCCATATCAACTAAACCATGTCCGATCATCACATGAGATGAAGTAGTTTTCAATGGTGAACATCACTATGTTGATCATATCTACTATATGATTCACGCTCGACCTTTCGGTCTCAGTGTTCCGAGGCCATATCTGCATATGCTAGGCTCGTCAAGTTTAACCCGAGTATTCTGCGGTTGCAAAACTGACTTACACCCGTTGTATGTGAATGTAGAGCTTATCACACCCGATCATCACGTGGTGTCTCGACACGACGAACTTTCGCAACGGTGCATACTCAGGGAGAACACTTATACCTTGAAGTTTAGTGAGAGATCATCTTATAATGCTACCGTCGATCTAAGCAAAATAAGATGCATAAAAGACAAACATCACATGCAATCAATATAAGTGATATGATATGGCCATCATCATCTTGTGTCTTTGATCTCCATCTCCAAAGTACCGTCATGATCACCATCGTCACCGGCGTGACACCTTGATCTCCATCGTAGCGTCGTTGTCGTCTCCCCAACTATTGCTTCTACGACTATCGCTACCGCTTAGTGATAAAGTAAAGCAATTACATGGCGATTGCATTTCATACAATAAAGCGACAACCATGTGGCTCCTGCCAGTTGCCGATAACTCCGTTACAAAACATGATCATCTCATACAATAAAATTTAGCATCATGTCTTGACCATATCACATCACAGCATGCCCTGAAAAATAAGTTAGACGTCCTCTACTTTGCTGTTGCAAGTTTTACGTGGCTGCTACAGGCTGAGCAAGTACCGTTCTTACCTACGCATCAAAACCACAACGATATTTCGTAAAGTATGTGCTGTTTTAACCTTCTCAAGGACCGGGCGTAGCCACACTCGATTCAACTAAAGTTGGAGAAACTGACACCGGCCAGCCACCTGTGTGCGAAGCACGTTGGTAGAACCAGTCTCGCGTAAGCATACGCGTAATGTCGGTCCGGGCCGCTTCATCCAACAATACCGCCGAATCAAAGTATGACATGCTGGTAAGAAGTATGACTTGTATTGGCCAAAACTCACTTGTGTTCTACTCGTGCATATAACATCTACGCATAAACCTGGCTCGGATGCCACTGTTGGGGAACGTAGTAATTTCAAAAAAATTCCTACGCACACGCAAGATCATGGTGATGCATAGCAACGAGAGGGGAGAGTATCGTCCACGTACCCTCGTAGACCGTAAGCAGAAGCGTTATGACAACATGGTTGATGTAGTCGTATGTCTTCACGATTGACTGATCCTAGTACCGAACGTACGACACCTCCGCGATTTGCACACGTTCAGCTCGGTGACATCCCTCGAACTCACGATCCAGTAGAGCTTCGAGGGAGTGTTCCGTCAGCACGACGGCGTGATGACGGTGTTGATGAAGCTACCGACGCAGGGCTTCGCCTAAGCACTGCTACGATATGACCGAGGTGGATTATGGTGGAGGGGGCACCGCACATGGCTAAAAGATCAACTGATCAACTTGTCTGTCTATGGGGTGTCCCCCTCCCCGTATATAAAGGAGTGGAGGAGGGGGAGGGCCGGCCCTCCTATGGCGTGCCCTAGAGGAGTCCTACTCCCACCGGGAGTAGGATCCCCCCCCCCCCCGTTCCAAGAGTAGGAGTAGGAGGGAAGGAAGGAGGAGAGAGGGGGAAGGAAAAAGGGGGGCGCCCCCCCTTCCTTGTGCAATTCATACTAGAGGGGGAGGGGGTGCGCGGCCTGCCTTGGCCGCCCCTCCTCTTCTCCACTAAGGCCCAATAGGCCCATTACACTCAATGGAGGGTTCCGGTAACCCCCCGGTACTCCGGTATTTGTCCGAACTTGCCCGGAACCCTTCCGAAGTCCAAACATAGTCATCCAATATATCAATCTTTATGTCTCGACCATTTCGAGACTCCTCGTCATGTCCGTGATCATATCTGGGACTCCGAACTACCTTCGGTACATCAAAATACATAAACTCATATTACCGATCGTCACCGACCGTTAAGCGTGCGGACCCTACGGGTTCGAGAACTATGTAGACATGACCGAGACACGTCTCCGGTCAATAACCAATAGCGGAACCTGGATGCTCATATTGGCTCCTACATATTCTACAAAGATCTTTATCGGTCAAACCGCATAACAACATACGTTGCTCCCTTTGTCATCGGTATGTTACTTGCCGGAGATTCGATCGTCGGTATCTCAATACCTAGTTCAATCTCGTTACCGGCAAGTCTCTTTACTCGTTCCATAATCCATCATCCCGCAACTAACTCATTAGTTACATTGCTTGCAAGGCTTATAGTGATGTGCATTACCGAGAGGGCCCGGAGATACCTCTCTAACAATCGGAGTGACAAATCCTAATCTCGATCTATGCCAACTCAACAAGTACCCTCGGAGACACCAGTAGAGCACCTTTATAATCACCCAGTTACGTTGTGACGTTTGGTAGCACACAAAGTGTTCCTCCGGTATTCGGGAGTTGCATAATCTCATAGTCATAGGAACATGTATAAGTCATGAAGAAAGCAATAGCAATATACTAAACGATCAAATTCTAAGCAAACGGAATGGGTCAAGTCAATCACATCATTCTCTAATAATGTGATCCCATTAATCAAATGACAACTCATGTCTATGGTTAGGAAACTTAACCATCTTTGATTCAACGAGCTAGTCAAGTAGAGGCATACTAGTGACGCTCTGTTTGTCTATGTATTCACACATGTACTAAGTTTTCGGTTAATACAATTCTAGAATGAATAATAAACATTTATCATGATATAAGGAAATATAAATAACAACTTTATTATTACCTATAGGGCATATTTCCTTCACTGCTGCCATGCGAAATTCCAGGTTCAAACACATTATGGTTTATGAGCTATGAAAAGAACAAATTCAGCTATTAATGGTGACGTTTACTGTTTGGCAATATTCAATGTTGATTTTCAATTTTTTTTCATGCCTCGTAAATTGCAATGTGTTTGAACTTGGGAATTTCTCATGATAATGGAACATCACACTTTAACATCCCGTGCTTTTGAGATTTCTTCGAGACTTTAACACATTGTTTCCCAGTGGTTTGCATCGGTTCCACCCACAGTTGGTTTTCATGTAATATTATATCCTTCTTCATCAAAAGAAAAGGAAAATTAGAAGCTTTTATGCATGCATAGCCCGGATATCTCAGATCATAAAAAGGCATGAATATCCCAGATGATACAAGCACATTGTTAGAGAGTTTCAACGTACTTTTATTCCACGTACTTATGCATGCACATATACATGCAAGTCTGGTACAGTATTAATTCCAACAACACAACACGACACACTTTTACGATTACGCATGTACTACCTACCTAGGGAACATTGTTGCATGCATGTATGCACGAGACTGAGATATAAGATGAACTGGAACGCAAACTTGCAAAGAGCAAATAGATGTGCACGGGTGATCGATCAGCGCGGGCAGGTGTAGGTGGATTCGCAGGGAATGCTGCACTGGTTGAGGAGGAGGACGACGTCGAGGCGGAGTCCGAGGACACCGCCGAGGACGTCGCAGAGGCACGCGGCCGCTTGCAGCTCGACCAACCCGTAGAGCAGCGGGCAGCACTCACTGGCAAACAAGCGGAGACTGAGATTCGGTAGGTGCAGCATGTTGAGGCACACTTGCAGATTCGGGCACGAGCCATAGCTGGTTGACGGTGATGGTGGCGGCGGGGGGTACGCCGGTGGCGGTGGCGGTGGCGACGGCGGCGGTGATGGCGGCGGGTACAACGGTGGTGGTGGCGGGGGCGGAGACAGGGGCGGGCAGTTGTATCCGCAACCGTGAACGGTGGAGACCGTCAGTGCCATGGCAAGGAGCAGGAGGGCGAGCTTGGACGATGGCGCCATTGCTAGAGCTTTGATCGAGGAACCTAGTCACATGTGTATGTGATTGCACTGCTGTATGTCCTCGGGTTGTTTTGGATGGTATTTATAGCCGGATTGTACATGATGCAAGAGGTTGTGTAGGCGTTGATGATCAGATCAGAAGTAGATCGTGTACCCTTGTGGATCGATGCTCTGAACCTATGTACGTAGTTTACAACAAGCCACACGTGGTTCTTACAGTACAGGTGCCCTCACGGCACTAGCTGGAATTGGCTGATATTTTTGGGGAGCACGCCATGGCCATGTACCGCTTGCTCTCGTTATTGTGAACGTACACTATTGGCATGCATGTGCAGAGCTCAATTAGGTAGTAGCAGGCCAAGTCAACTATGTGCTCCTCTATATAGCTGGGCATTGGCTCCTCTCCTCATATGTGGCACTAAATTGGTAGTTGCGTACCTCAAGATCGGATGCTAACAATCCGGGACTACGATATGGTTTAATTTTAATTTGGATCTACCCTCATGCACACAAGTTGACTCATTAGGCCAGTGGGTCTCATAGTAGACCAATTAATATGTGAAATATCATAGCCAATGGCTCTCCTCTACTCAAGCCTGGCACACTATTATATGATCTGGCATGATTTCATTTGGATTTACCCTCATGCACAGAAGTTGACTAATTAGGTGTGCCTATACAGCTCCCAGATCTTTGCACTCCCCTCAATCATAACTTCGCCCTCCATTCCAACAAATAAGGCGCATACGCATCCCAAAATTAAACTTTAACCATAAATTCGAAATCAAATGTGAATTATATGTGATAAAATCCATACCTTTGAATTCGTATTGAAAACGAGTTTTCGGTGGTATAATTTTGAAGTCACCACAATATATATTATTTATCCAATTAGAAAGTGTGTGTGCCTTATTCATTGGAATAGAGGGTGTAATTCTCTAACAAAGATGTCCGTCATAGCTGTTGTGCATAATTCGGCTTCGTTCGTCCATCTGTCACTTGATCGTTGGTTGACATGAACCAAATTTCCATGGCCTTGCGAGCCACCCTTAGTTTCATCTCCTTCACTAATTGGGTAGTTCAAAGTACAGAATTTGGAAAATTAACGTGCCTTTAAAGTTAAATGTCTGCAGTGCAATGTACCATAGTAAAAAAAAGTCCCTATAATTTTGCCATGGATCCCTTCTCTACCGAGGATTTTCAGTAGAGAGGGCCATGTTAAAGGAACTTGACTCGGTAGGTTTTCAGTTCTTTTTGCAATATTTTTATTTCTATAATTACAAACCAGTAAACCTTATAAATACACAAGTGTGCTAGAATGAAACTACAGGTAGACTATTTAATTGATAAATTTAGTAAATGAGGTAGATTATTTTGCAACACTCGAGCATAAAATTTAAGGAACTATAAAGCGTAGGATTAAGACGCCATTGCTAGTTTCCCCAGAAAAATGCTGCCCCATTTGGAAATACATGTTACAGAAATAAAAAAGTCAAACTTGAACAACTTTGAAACACACTATGCATGGGAAATTTTAGTGTTGTATAATGAAAATAATATCATTAGATTTGCTGTAACTTTTCTATAATATCATTCTTTTCAACTTAGTCCCAATTCTAAGGATCCACAAATTACATGCTCATAAAATCATATGATGCCCAAGATAAATAAATATTCATATGTATAATACATACATTCGTGTGTACCAATATATTTGGATCATATGTTTGGTAGCTATTCATAAATATAGATTATTAGATGTATGAGCACCCCAACCAGGTAAATGCTTCTTCCTGCTGGGATTTAACTAGCTAGACGACGTTAAATGACTTCGGTAATAACACAGTACATTCATGTGTGTGTATAGAATACATTTCGGTTTACCGTCATTGTGATGTTCTGGGAGCCATATTTTATTTTCTCAACACTGTGAGCCAGATTTTAGGTTGACCTGTTGCGTGAGACCCTATTGTCAAAACCGATCAGGTCAGCCATTTCTAGTTTGGCGTGAAATTCTGTAGAAATTTTTTGATTCAAATTATTACAATGACAAAATTTAGAGTGTCGCAACATCACAGATACCTCGTTCAAATAAAAGTTACTTGCTCTACCCTGCAAAATATTTATAGTACAGTTTATAGATCCCATGATTATGTTATCCACACCATCCTTCTGTTTTGCAGATGCATGGTTCTTTGTGGTGCGGCATTAGCGTAACAAATAAAAACATGCCAGGCATGTTACTGCGGTTGTAACTTGCAAAAGCAAAGAAGAGAGGCCATGATCAGATACAACATGTGGATCAGATCGTCATTCATGCAATAATGTGTGCGTACAAGCTGGCAATATATCACGGTTCGAGTTAACAGAACTTGAATCACTTTATTCCACATACGTGTAAAAATATGTATATCATATATATTACAAATATGCGAACCATGCATTTAGATATCACACCCGGATACAATGATGGACGACACTCCGCAAAAAAAAATGATGGACGACAAACTTATAAGCAGTCACTGGAAGAAATGAAGACGTAAGCATGCATGCATGCATGCACGAGCAACATATACCGGAACTGGAACAGGAAAAAATACGTAGGTGCATGCGTATGACATGCAAAGCAGTGACGAGTACGATGACGATGATGCATATGGTTTGTGATGCATCCATCGATAGATGATCGGTGGATCAGCTGGGGCAGGTGAAGTCAGCGGGGCAGGTCTTGCCGCACTGGTTGAGGAGGAGCACGAGGTCGACGGGGACGTTGAGCTTGATGCCGAGAACGTTGGCCTTGATGGCGGTGTAGAGGCACACTGCGGCGTCGAGGTCGGCGAGCCCGCCGAGCAGTGGGCAGCAGTCCTCGCTCGTCGGCACGCCGAGGTTGAGCTTTAGCAGGTTGAGTACGTTGCCGCACGCCTTCAGCTTCAGTGTATTGATCGAGCAGGTGCCGCTGCTGCTTCCGGTCGTCGGAGGGGTCGGGACCGGGACGACCGGCGGGGGCACGGCGATCGGCGGGGCTGGCATTGGGACGGCCGGTGTGTTGCCGCAGTACGACCCGCAGCCATGCGTGGCTGCCACGAGGACCAGGTTCAGGGCGAGGAAGAGGCGACCTTGGACGGGGCCATTGCTATGTTAATGAGGCAAGAAGCCAGCTAGAGTGTACTGGCTAGGCTTGTGGCTGAGGTAGTTGGGCTTGCTAGCTTGTGATGCTTTTTTTGGTTTGCATGGGGCGGTATTTATATGCTTCGATATACTCCCTCCGATCTCAAATATAAGTCTTTTTAGAGATTCCAACAAGTGATTACGTACAGAGCAAAATGAGTGAGAATATGCACTTCAAAATATGTCTACACACATTCATATGTTGTAGTCCATTTAAAATGTCTAAAAAGACTTATATTTAGGAACGGAGGGAGTAGTGTGCATAGTGCAACAAGTGCAAGCACGTCATGATATATCGAGTTTGACTCTTGCCGTAATTTGCGAAAAATATGTACAACCACTAGTGTACCATTATTGGAGCTTAATTTGTTTGCTAACGAGCAAAAACCATAGACCTGCGTCATGAGGTATGTTTGATGGGTTTGCAAATTTAGCTGTAATCTTGAGGGCATACGTAGGATAGGACAAAGGAATATATATGCATGGCAGCGCTACGAGCTGGCACATAACCTGATCTTGAGGGTCATGGGAGGAAAATATAGGAGATTACGATGTGGCCATGCATGCACATGCAAGCTACTAGCAGCGCAGAGATGTCTACTATACACTGTTGTAGTAGCTAGTTTACAATGTCGCCGCAAAAAAAAAAACAAGCTTACAATATTCATGTGATGGAACTAGGCTGCTGTGTGAACAAGGGCGCGTGAAGAAATTACTAATTTTCTATTTTTCAATTGTCTATAATATATTTATATTTCAGTCATCTTTCAATCTTTGGATCAACACCTACACTTATCGTACTTTCCGGCAAAAATGCGCACATTGAGTACTAAACTTTTATGTTAGGTAATAGTATGCCATTTTAGGTAATCAATACCTTAAAAGTATTAGAACACTTGAGATTTAGTAAAAGTGAAATCATATGCTCTCTACTCATGGAAATGCTGTATGCCGCTATTGAGCTTCTTGTCTAGGTAAAATAAATGAGTGCATTGTTTGTTGTATGCAAAGACCCACACTGTGTTTAGTCTGTAGCAAACTTACTAATTACTAGTTTATACAAGGATGAATCTAGCTTTATTTTTCGATGGGCTAATTTGTAGCTAACAAATTTCTAGTGCATGCAAGGATGAATGAGTCATCCTATTAAGCATTTTATGCGAAGGATAGTGGGCACTGGCCTTGACAGATCATTTCATTTTTTGGCGGGAAGCCTTGACACATCCTTAATGCTTAATATTGTAGCACATCTAGTAATATTTTCACTTTTAGAAAGTATTTTTTTATTTAATAGGTTTCAGAAACAAATGTTAATGTTAGTTTGAAAGTGAGCCTTAGTTGAGCTGAGCACCTGTCCGGTTAATATATATTCATGTATTTTCCAAAAATAAAAGAAAAACAGAAAATGAACAAAGTAAGCATAAGTGCAAATAAAAGGTGGACAAAGCAAAACATAAAAAAATGTTTAAAGGAAAAAATAAGACAAAGGAATATGCAAAAAATGACACCCAAACATCAGCCACGTATTGCGATCTTCGGGCAATATGCCCGCTATCCTTGATATGAAGTCGTGGATGCTAAAGAACAACCTGATTTGAGATGAAAATGTTTGAGCAGGGAAAGGAGTTGCGGAAGACAACCAATAATAATGAAGGACTTTTTTACTTTACTCAGGGGAAATCTGGAAGACTTGTATTCTCTTTGTTTTCACCCCTAGGGGTACATTCCGATCTTCTTCCAACGTTAGACTGGGATTTTATCACCTTTTCTCGCCTTGTAGCCACAACCATTATATATATGATCCTAAAAAACAATTATGTATATTACAAAAACAACAATGATTTTAGAGTAGGATTTTCCATGATGAATTCTTGACGTGCATTCATGCAAGTATACCAATATTATTTTGTAGCTAATTTATGAATGCCCAGCCTAAGTCGTGGTGGCCAATATAAAACTGCAATCCCACACATTAAATAAAACCGGCCACGTGCTTAGCTCAACTCAGGCTCACTTTCGGCCCACTTCATCTAGCATTTTGAATTGCACAAACCAGTTTGACCGATACACAAGAAGGAAAACGCGCTATGCAACACAAAAGAACACTCTCCTGCCTAAGATTGCACCAAGCCATAAGCAGCTTCCTCTTCTTTTGCAATGACTTCCATATAAGGAAAATGCAACTCTAAACATTTTAAATATGCTTCGAGAAGTTTCTGGGTTCGTAACTGCATGTAAGGATGATATGAACTGCATGGCCGATACAAAGATCGTTGTTACCCAAAAAAAATACAAAGATTGCTGTTGCATGCTCTCGCATTACAGCTCCCTTGCCATGTATCGCACGTCGTTGGCGATAAAGTCTCGTCAATACTAAATTAATTCACCCTTGATCCGATTTATTTCTTTTTCTCTTCCTATGATCCATATAAAACATAGAGTTGACTTTGATCTAGGTGCTTGTACTCCCTCCCTTCTATAATGTAGTGCGTATAGTTTTTTTCTTCTGAAAAGTCAAAGATTACAAACTTTGACCAAGTATATAGAGGAAACTATTTATATCTACCATACCAAATATATAAAATATGAATCTACGTCTTATGATGAATCTAATGATATATGTTTGGCATTCCATATGTAAATGTTTTTCTCCACAAACTTGGTCAAAGTTTGTGAGGTTTGACTTGTCAAAAAGCTATATGCCTCTTTGATCTTAAACTTAAGAATGTTGGTTTTATATTGTGGAACGGAGAGAGTATATGTTTTTGGAGTGGACGATGACGGGCAGAATATATATAACACACAGCTCAAGTTAACACAACTGCAACATATTTCAGATGATACATGCCAGGGGCATATAGCCGGTACAGTATTTCACATGATGATACAAACCCCTGATTAGGTGGGTCATTTATTTGGACACCACAACATCACACACTTTCACGCACTTACACGAAATGATCACTGCATGCATGCATAATGCTAATGCATGACAGGGAACTTAGGCATGCACGAGACATATAGATGAACTGAAACACAAACTGTAGTAATATGTAGAAAGCTGCATGCATGGCATGTGTACGCAGCATGGCATGCTTGGACAAGTACGTCGATTGATCAGAGCGGGCAGGTGAAGCCGGGCGGGCAGGTCTTGTGGCACTGGTTGAGTAGGAGGACGAGGTCGACGGGGACGTTAAGGTTGATGACGCCGAGGACCTTGGCCCTGATGGCGGTGCAGAGGCACACAGCGGCGTCAAGGTCGGCCAGACCGGCCAGCAGCGGGCAGCACCGCTCGTTGGGCGGCACGCCGAGCCCGAGCTTCACCAGGTTCAGCACGGTGGCACACACGCCCAGCTTCAGCGTGTCGATCGGGCACGTGCCGCCGTTGGTCGATGGAGGTGGTGGTGGGGTCGGGGTCGGGCAGTGGGGTCCGCAGCCACCATGCACAGCGGTGACCATCAAGTTTAGGCCCAGGAGTAGGAGGAAGAGCTTGGTCAATGGCGCCATTGCTAAAGCTTTGGTCGACAGGAAGCAAGGCTTACAATAGATGGGAAGGGCTTGTAGGTGTTGTGCGTTTGGGCTGTGTGGGAGGTTGTATTTATAGCCCGGTTGCACATACGTACGACTACCCTTACCCTTATTGATGCAAGTGTGTTGATCCCATGATCGATCGTTCGAGTTTGATTCTACAACTTAACGTAAACTATAACAAAATTCATCGACGTACGTGTATCCTGATGCGCTAGCCAACAAAATGTTTAGAGCGAGATATACGCCCGGCGATTTTTCAATACTTGATGGGCATGCGTATTTTCAAACAAGCTCCGCACACAGAATAGCGGTATACTAGTGGCTGGAATGCGCTGAAGATATACTGTGTGATGACTTTTCTGCCATGGCCATGCATGTTGTAGTTGCTAAGTTCGTTGGGTACCATGCATGGACACGTATAGCACATGCATATTATTTGGAGAGCAGCGGAAGTCAACTATAGATGTTCCATAGCTAGCTTTGGCTTATACATGCATGGTCGTTGGTGTGGACACTTATCCAGGCACTGGTTTTTAAAGAAAATGCTCAATATGTATTTGAAATCTCAAATAAATGTTCATCGTGTATTTGAAATTTTTTCAACATGCATCAACTGTTCAATGTGTAGTAAAAAAGTAGACATGTATTTTAAAAAATAAATAGAAGAAAAAAGATAAAGAAAAACACAAAAAATAGAAACGTCATGGAATCTTCCCAAAACCAAAACCTATAGAAGGTTGCATGAACCGCTCCATAGAAGCTTCCGAAAACCGCAAAACCTCTATTGCACACAATAATTGCGCCGGTCCACCATGTCGATCTCCATAGGCGAGCACAAAGAAGCAGCAGTTTTTAGCATTTGCGGTAGGAGAGGCCCAGGAGCAGATGAACCGCATGGCCTCGCATTGTAGTCATCATTTCCTGGCCCAATCGGATGTACAGGAAGGCCGAAGCCTAGTGCCCCAGCTGGCACTAGTGCCATACAACTGACACATTTCTTGTAAAAACTGTATCAACCAAGTTCTCATTGAGGTACTATTTCTCCATCTGTAGCCGTGCCACAAGACTATCTAGAATCTAGATTAATCTCCACGCTTGATTGGTTAGAAGAGACTGATTATAAGTTCTCATGTCTCTGAAACCCATTCCTCCCGTAGTTTGGAAGGATCTTCTTGTCCCAAGGAAGCTAGGCCATCTTTCTTTTACCCTTCTCCACTCCCCACATGTAGGATCTTCGCCCGCACACAATCTTGCAAACAATGCAGACCACTGCAGCAGATTGATGTCATTGTGACATGTGAGACCCTCGCATGCCAAAGAAACAGTGTCAAATCCCGAGGTCTTCTGATGCAAATGTTTCAATAATGACGGTGGGAATTTTATGATGGCCCTAGTATTTCCTTTGTTGAGTATATGGGAAGTTCTTCCATTTTTAGTGCATGCAATCTTGGCCTCGAGTGTTAGAATAGCGCATCAGGGGCAAAATAGTCCTCGTACAGATTAACATGCTCATGTGTGATTCAACGCTTGATGTCCCACCAATGAACCGTTGAAGTTGACAACAAGCTCCTCCCCACACTTTGTTTCTTCAAGAAACGCCGTCACCGTCTCCGTTTCGTACCCATCTTCCTCATCTAAAGAAGGCAAATCCATGAACTCAACCTAGTCGTACTTCTCGTCATTATCCATTGTGTTTGCATCAAAGAAAAAAAAACCACAACGCCAAGAAATTTCGCTATGGCATTTGACCGACCAGTTGCTATGCACGGCCTCCATAATGGATGTCGCCGACATGGGCGGAGGGTACATGGACGATGCCCGAATCCGGCAGAGTGCGGCTGCAGCATAGGCCTAGGCGAGCAGACGCATAGAGCGGGAGAGGTCCCAAGGCATGGTGAGTGTCGGGTGGGGGACTACTGGGGCGGTGTCTGTCTCCAGGAGAAGACGAGGAGGGTAGGATTGTGAAAGTCCGCATGCTCTAGGTGAGGTTTGGGGTGTCGGAGTCCGCTGTGGTGGAAGTCTGGACTCCCCCAGAGCTCCCTCGATTTGGGGCCGGTCTGTGGGATTTCGGATGCCCGGACCGATCCGTTCCAATTTGGTGGTCCGTGGTTGGTGTCTAAGAGTGTCCGAACATTTGAGAGTGTTTTGGTGCCCGCGTTGAACATGCCCTTACGAGTGGAACATGCATCTTCTCAAAGAGAGAAAATCACATGAAATAAAGTTTCAAAGAAAACTTCGTGGAAACCACGTTTGGAAGTTTAAAAAAATCCAAAAAAAACCGGGATGTTAAGAGGGTGATGGTCAGCTGCCATGCGAAATTCCAGGTTCAAACACATTATGGTTTATGAGCTATGAAAAGAACAAATTCAGCTATTAATCGTGACGTTTACTGTTTTGGCAATATTCAATGTTGATTTTCAATTTTTTTCATGCCTCGTAAATTGCAATGTGTTTGAACTTGGGAATTTCTCATGATAATGGAACATCACACTTTAACATCCGGTGCTTTTGAGATTTCTTCGAGACTTTAACACATTGTTTCCCAGTGGTTTGCATCGGTTTCCACCCACACTTGGTTTTCATGTAATATTATATCCTTCTTCATCAAAAGAAAAGGAAAATTAGAAGCTTTCATGCATGCACAGCCCGGACATCTCAGATCATAAAAAGGCATGAATATCCCAGATGATACAAGCACATTGTTAGAGAGTTTCAACGTACTTTTATTCCACGTACTTATGCATGCACATATACATGCAAGTCTGGTACAGTACTAATTCCAACAACACAACACGACACACTTTTACGATTACGCCTGTACTACCTACCTAGGGAACACTGTTGCATGCATGTATGCACGAGACTGAGATATAAGATGAACTGGAACGCAAACTTGCAAAGAGCGAATAGATGTGCACGGGTGATCGATCAGCGCGGGCAGGTGTAGGTGGATTCGCAGGTAATGCTGCACTGGTTGAGGAGGAGGACGACGTCGAGGCGGAGTCCGAGGACACCGCCGAGGACGTCGCAGAGGCACGCGACCGCTTGCAGCTCGACCTACCCGTAGAGCAGCGGGCAGCACTCACTAGCAAACAAGCCGAGACTGAGATTCGGCAGGTGCAGCACGTTGACGCACACTTGCAGATTCGGGCACGGGCCATAGCTGGTTGACGGTGATGGTGGCGGCGGGGGGTACGCCGGTGGCGGTGGCGGTGGCGACGGCGGGTACAACGGTGGTGGTGGCGGGGGCGGAGACAGGGGCGGGCAGTTGTATCCGCAACCGTGAACGGTGGAGACCGTCAGTGCCATGGCAAAGAACAGGAGGAGGAGCTTGGATGATGGCGCCATTGCTAGAGCTTTGATCGAGGAACCTAGTCACATGTGTATGTGATTCTACTGCTGTATGTCCTCGCGTTGTTTTGGATGGTATTTATAGCCGGATTGTACATGATGCAAGAGGTTGTGTAGGCGTTGATGATCAGATCAGAAGCAGATCGTGTACCCTTGTGGATCGATGCTCTGAACCTATGTACGTAGTATACAACAAGCCACACGCGGTGCTTACAGTACAGGTGCCCTCATGGCACTAGCTGGAATTGGCTGATATTTTTGGGGAGCACGCCATGGCCATGTACCGCTTGCTCTCGTTATTTTGAACGTACACTATTGGCATGCATGTGCAGAGCTCAATTAGGTAGTAGCAGGCCAAGTCAACTATGAGCTCCTATATATAGCTGGGCATTGGCTCCTCTCCTCATATGTGGCACTAAATTGGTAGTTGCGTCCCTCAAGATCGGATGCTAACAATCCGGGACTACGATATTGTTTAATTTTAATTTGGATCTACCCTCATGCACACAAGTTCACTCATTAGGCCAGTGGTTCTCATAGTAGACCAATTAATATGTGAAATATCATGGCCAATGGCTCTCCTCTACTCAAGCGTGGCACACTATTATAAGATCTGGCATGATTTCATTTGGATTTACCCTCATGCACAGAAGTTGACTAATTAGGTGTGCCTATACAGCTCCCAGATCTTTGCACTCCCCTCAATCATAACTCCGCCCTCCATTCCAACAAATAAGGCGCATACGCATCCCAAAATTAAACTTTAACCATAAATTCGAAATCAAATGTGATAAAATCCATACCGTTGAATTCGTATTGAAAAGGAGTTTTCGGTGGTATAATTTTGAAGTCACCACAATATATATTATTGATCCAATTAGAAAGCGTGTGTGCCTTATTCATTGGAATAGAGGGTGTAATTCGCTAACAACGATGTCCGTCATAGCTGTTGTGCATAATTCGGCTTCGTTCGTCCATCTGTCACTTGATCGTTGGTTGACATGAAACAAATTTCCATGGCCTTGCGAGCCACCCTTAGTTTCATCTCCTTCACTAATTGGGTAGTACAAAGTACAGAATTTGGAAAATTAACGTGCCTTTAAAGTTAAAAGTCTGCAGTGCAATGTACCATAATAAAAAAACTCCCTATAATTTTGCCATGGATCCCTTCTCTACCGAGGATTTTAAGCAGAGAGGGTCGTGTTAAAGGAACTTGACTCGGTAGGATTTCAGTTCTTTTTGCAATATTTTTATTTCTATAATTACAAACCAGTAAACCTTGTAAATACACAAGTGTGCTAGAATGAAACTATAGGTAGACTATTTAATTGATAAATTTAGTAAATGAGGTAGATTATTTTGCAACACTCGAGCATAAAATTTAGGGAACTATAAAGCGTAGGATTAAGACGCCATTGCTAGTTTCCCCAGAAAAATGCTGCCCCATTTGGAAATACATGTTGTTCCAGAAATAAAAAAGTCAAACTTGAACAACTTTGAAACACACTATGCATGGGAAATTTTAGTGTTGTATAATGAAAATAGTATCATTAGATTTGCTGTAACTTTTCTATAATACTGCGATCTGTAAAATTTGACCAATATATTCATATGAAAAGCAACTATTGTGATTGCCTGTTGAAGAACTACCCATTTGTCATCGGTATGTTACTTGCCCGAGATTCGATCGGCGGTATCTCAATACTTAGTTCAATCTCGTTACCGGCAAGTCTCTTTACTCGTTCCATAATACATCATCATTAGTTACATTGCTTGCAAGGCTTATAGTGATGTGCATTACCGAGAGGGCCCGGAGATACCTCTCCAACAATCGGAGTGACAAATCCTAATCTCGATCTATGGCAACTCAACAAGTACCCTCGGGGACACCAGTAGAGCACCTTTATAATCACCCAGTTACGTTGTGACGTTTGGTAGCACACAAAGTGTTCCTCCGGTATTCGGGAGTTGCATAATCTCATAGTCATAGGAACGTGTATAAGTCATGAAGAAAGCAATAGCAATATACTAAACGATCAAATGCTAAGCTAACGGAATGGGTCAAGTCAATCACATCATTCTCCAATAATGTGATCCCATTAAACAAATGACAACTCATGTCTATGGTTAGGAAACTTAACCATCTTTGATTCAACGAGCTAGTCAAGTAGAGGCATACTAGTGACGCTCTGTTTGTCTATGTATTCACACATGTACTAAGTTTCCGGTTAATACAATTCTAGAATGAATAATAAACATTTATCATGAAGTAAGGAAATATAAATAACAACTTTATTATTACCTCTAGGGCATATTTCCTTCACTGCTGCCATGCGAAATTCCAGGTTCAAACACATTATGGTTTATGAGCTATGAAAAGAACAAATTCAGCTATTAATCGTGACGTTTACTGTATGGCAATATTCAATGTTGATTTTCATTTTTTTATGCCTCGTAAATTGCAATGTGTTTGGACTTGGAAATTTCTCATGATAATGGAACATCACACTTTAACATCCCGTGCTTTTGAGATTTCTTCGAGACTTTAACACATTGTTTCCCAGTGGTTTGCATCGGTTCCACCCACACTTGGTTTTCATGTAATATTATATCCTTCTTCATCAAAAGAAAAGGAAAATTAGAAGCTTTCATGCATGCATAGCCCGGATATCTCAGATCATAAAAAGGCATGAATATCCCAGATGATACAAGCACATTGTTAGAGAGTTTCAACGTACTTTTATTCCACATACTTATGCATGCACATATACATGCAAGTCTGGTACAGTATTAATTCCAACAACACAACACGGCACACTTTTACGATTACGCATGTACTACCTACCTAGGGAACACTGTTGCATGCATGTATGCACGAGACTGAGATATAAGATGAACTGGAACGCAAACTTGCAAAGAGCAAATAGATGTGCATGGGTGATCGATCAGCGCAGGCAGGTGTAGGTGGATTCGCAGGGAATGCCGCACTGGTTGAGGAGGAGGACGATGTCGAGGCGGAGTCCGAGGACACCGCCGAGGACGCCGCAGAGGCACGCGGCCGCTTGCAGCTCGACCAACCCGTAGAGCAGCGGGCAGCACTCACTGGCAAACAAGCCGAGACTGAGATTCGGCAGGTGCAGCACGTTGACGCACACTTGCAGATTCGGGCACGAGCCATAGCTGGTTGACGGTGATGGTGGCGGCGGGGGGTACGCCGGTGGCGGTGGCGGTGGCGACTTCGGCGGGTATAACGGTGGTGGTGGCGGGGGCGGAGACAGGGGCGGGCAGTTGTATCCGCAACCGTGAACGGTGGAGACCGTCAGTGCCATGGCAAGGAGCAGGAGGGCGAGCTTGGACGATGGCGCCATTGCTAGAGCTTTGATCGAGGAACCTAGTCACGTGTGTATGTGATTGTACTGCTGTATGTCCTCGGGTTGTTTTGGATGGTATTTATAGCCGGATTGTACATGATGCAAGAGGTTGTGTAGGCGTTGATGATCAGATCAGAAGCAGAATGTATACCCTTGTGGATCGGTTTACAACAAGCCACACGCGGTGCTTACAGTACAGGTGCCCTCATGGCACTAGGCTGAATTGGCTGATATTTTTGGGGAGCACGCCATGGCCATGTACCGCTTGCTCTCGATATTGTGAACGTACACTATTGGCATGCATGTGCAGAGCTCAACTAGGTAGTAGCAGGCCAAGTCAACTGTGACGCCCCCGATTTGACCGTACACTAATCATGCACGCAAATGTGTACGATCAAGATCAGGGACTCACGGGAAGATATCACAACACAACTCTACAACATAAATAAGTCATACAAGCATCATAATACAAGCCAGGGGCCTCGAGGGCTCGAATACAAGTGCTCGATCATAGACAAGTCAGCGGAAGCAACAATATCTGAGTACAGACATAAGTTAAACAAGTTTGCCTTAAGAAGGCTAGCACAAACTGGGATACAGATCGAACGAGGCGCAGGCCTCCTGCCTGGGATCCTCCTAACTACTCCTGGTCGTCGTCAGCGGGCTGCACGTAGTAGTAGGCACCTCCAGTGTCGTAGGTGTCGTCGTCGACCGTGGCGTCTGGCTCCTGGACTCCAGCATCTGGTTGCGTCAATCAGGTATAGAAAGGGGAAAAGAGGGAGAAAAGCAACCGTGAGTACTCATCCAAAGTACTCGCAAGCAAGGAGCTACACTAGATATGCAATGGGTATATGTGTAAAGGGCCATATCAGTGGACTGAACTGCAGAAAGCCAGAATAAGAGGGGGATAGCTAATCCTGTCGAAGACTACGCTTCTGGCAGCCTCCATCTTGCACCATGTAGAAGAGAGTAGATTGAAGTCCTCCAAGTAGCATCGCATAGCATAATCCTACCCGGCGATCCCCTCCTCGTCGCCCTGTTAAAGAGCGATCACCGGGTTATATCTGGTACTTGGAAGGGTGTGTTTTATTAAGTATCCAGTTCTAGTTGTCATAAGGTCAAGGTACAACTCCGGGTCGTCCTTTTACCGAGGGACACGGCTATTCGAATAGATAAACTTCCCTGCAGGGGTGCACCACATAACCCAACACGCTCGATCCCATTTGGCCGGACACACTTTTCTGGGTCATGCCCGGCCTCGTAAGATCAACACGTCGCAGCCCCACCTAGGCTCAACAGAGAGGTCAACACGCCGGTCTAAATCCTATGCGCGCAGGGGTCTGGGCCCATCGCCCATTGCACACCTGCACGTTGCGAGGGCGGCCGGAAGCAGACCTAGCCTTGTAGGCGTTCCAGTCCAATCCGGCGCGCGCCGCTCCGTTGCTGACGTCAAGAAGAGCTTCGGCTGATACCACGACGTCGGGATACCCATAACTATTCCCGCGTAGATGGTTAGTGCGTATAGACCAAATGGCCACACTCAGATCAAATACCAAGATCTCGTTAAGCGTGTTAAGTATCCGCGAACGCCGACCAGGGCCAGGCCCACCTCTCTCCTAGGTGGTCTCAACCTGCCCTGCCGCTCTGCCACAAAGTAACAGTCGGGGGCCGTCAGGAACCCAGGCCCACCTCTACCGGGATGGAGGCACCTGTCCTTTCAGCCCCCTCATCAGAATCACTTGCGGGTACTCCTCGAGCCGACCCGACTTTAGTCACCACATGTGTCATGTATATAATGTATATAGTATATACCCGTGATCACCTCCCAAAGTGATCACGACCCAGTAGTATAGCATGGCAGACGGACAAGAGTGTAGGGCCACTGATGGAACACTAGCATCCTATACTAAGCAGTACGATAGCAGGTAAGGGTAACAACTGTAGCAACAATGACAGGCTATGCATCAGGATAGGATTAACGGAAAGCAGGAACATGCTACACTACTCTAATGCAAGCAGTATAGAGAATAATAGGCGATATCTGGTGATCAAGGGGGGGGGGCTTGCCAGGTTGCTCAGACAAGAAGGAGGGGTCGTCGGTGACGTAGTCGACCACAGGGGCATCAGCATCGTCACGGGGTCTACCGAAGAGAAGAGGGGGAAGAAACAGTAAATACATAGCAGGCAATTGCATAACAGGACAGCAGGCAGAGCTAGACGTGTTCTAACGCGGTATGAGGTGATACCGGTGAAGGGGGGAAACATCCGGGAAAGTATCCCCGGTGTTTCACGTTTTCGGACAGATAAATCGTAGGGGGAAAGTTGCAAGTTTGCTATGCTAGGGACGTCTGGCAGACGAACGGACTGCGTATTTGGATTCGGCTCGTCGTTCTGAGCAACTTTCATGTAGAAAGTATTTTCATCTGAGCTACGGTTTAAAAGATAAGATTTTCTAAAGATTTACTAATTTCTGTAATTTAATTAATCATTTAATTTAATTCGAAATTGGATTTATGACATCAGCATGATGTCATGCTGACATCAGCAGTCAACAGGGGTTGACTA
>NC_057805.1:506912661-506922095 GCF_018294505.1 Triticum aestivum | reverse complement strand
GAGGTAGATTATTTTGCAACACTCGAGCATAAAATTTAGGGAACTATAAAGCGTAGGATTAAGACGCCATTGCTAGTTTCCCCAGAAAAACGCTGCCCCATTTGGAAATACATGTTGTTCCAGAAATAAAAAAGTCAAACTTGAACAACTTTGAAACACACTATGCATGGGAAATTTTAGTGTTGTATAATGAAAATAGTATCATTAGATTTGCTGTAACTTTTCTATAATACTGCGATCTGTAAAATTTGACCAATATATTCATATGAAAAGCAACTATTGTGATTGCCTGTTGAAGAACTACCCATTTGTCATCGGTATGTTACTTGCCCGAGATTCGATCGTCGGTATCTCAATACCTAGTTCAATCTCGTTACCGGCAAGTCTCTTTATTCGTTCCATAATACATCATCATTAGTTACATTGCTTGCAAGGCTTATTGTGATGTGCATTACCGAGAGGGGCCGGAGATACCTCTCCGACAATCGGAGTGACAAATCCTAATCTCGATCTATGCCAACTCAACAAGTACCCTCGGAGACACCAGTAGAGCACCTTTATAATCACCCAGTTACGTTGTGACGTTTGGTAGCACACAAAGTGTTCCTCCGGTATTCGGGAGTTGCATAATCTCATAGTCATAGGAACGTGTATAAGTCATGAAGAAAGCAATAGCAATATACTAAACGATCAAATGCTAAGCTAACGGAATGGGTCAAGTCAATCACATCATTCTCTAATAATGTGATCCCATTAATCAAATGACAACTCATGTCTATGGTTAGGAAACTTAACCATCTTTGATTCAACGAGCTAGTCAAGTAGAGGCATACTAGTGACGCTCTGTATGTCTATGTATTCACACATGTACTAAGTTTCCGGTTAATACAATTCTAGAATGAATAATAAACATTTATCATGAAGTAAGGAAATATAAATAAAAACTTTATTATTACCTCTATGGCATATTTCCTTCACTGCTGCCATGCGAAATTCCAGGTTCAAACACATTATGGTTTATGAGCTATGAAAAGAACAAATTCAGCTATTAATCGTGACGTTTACTGTATGGCAATATTCAATGTTGATTTTCATTTTTTTCATGCCTCGTAAATTGCAATGTGTTTGAACTTGGAAATTTCTCATGATAATGGAACATCACACTTTAACATCCCGTGCTTTTGAGATTTCTTCGAGACTTTAACACATTGTTTCCTAGTGGTTTGCATCGGTTCCACCCACACTTGGTTTTCATGTAATATTATATCCTTCTTCATCAAAAGAAAAGGAAAATTAGAAGCTTTCATGCATGCACAGCCCGGACATCTCAGATCATAAAAAGGCATGAATATCCCAGATGATACAAGCACATTGTTAGAGAGTTTCAACGTACTTTTATTCCACGTACTTATGCATGCACATATACATGCAAGTCTGGTACAGTATTAATTCCAACAACACAACACGGCACACTTTTACGATTACGCATGTACTACCTACCTAGGGAACACTGTTGCATGCATGTATGCACGAGACTGAGATATAAGATGAACTGGAACGCAAACTTGCAAAGAGCAAATAGATGTGCACGGGTGATCGATCAGCGCGGGCAGGTGTAGGTGGATTCGCAGGGAATGCTGCATTGGTTGAGGAGGAGGACGACGTCGAGGCGGACCGAGGACACCGCCGAGGACGACGCAGAGGCACGCGGCCGCTTGCAGCTCGACCAACCCGTAGAGCAGCGGGCAGCACTCACTGGCAAACAAGCCGAGACTGAGATTCGGCAGGTGCAGCACCTTGACGCACACTTGCAGATTCGGGCACGAGCCATAGCTGGTTGACGGTGATGGTGGCGGCGGGGGGCACGCCGGTGGCGGTGGCGGTGGCGACGGCGGCGGTGACGGCGGCGGGTACAACGGTGGTGGTGGCGGGGGCGGAGACAGGGGCGGGCAGTTGTATCCGCAACCGTGAACGGTGGAGACTGTCAGTGCCATGCCAAGGAGCAGGAGGACGAGCTTGGACGATGGCGCCATTGCTAGAGCTTTGATCGAGGAACCTAGTCACATGTGTATGTGATTCTACTGCTGTATGTCCTCGGCTTGTTTTGGATGGTATTTATAGCCGGATTGTACATGATGCAAGAGGTTGTGTAGGCGTTGATGATCAGATCAGAAGCAGATTGTGTACCCTTGTGGATCGATGCTCTGAACCTATGTACGTAGTTTACAACAAGCCACACGCGGTGCTTACAGTACAGGTGCCCTCATGGCACTAGCTGGAATTGGCTGATATTTTTGGGGAGCACGCCATGCCCATGTACCGCTTGCTCTCGTTATTGTGAACGTACACTATTGGCATGCATGTGCAGAGCTCAATTAGGTAGTAGCAGGCCAAGTCAACTATGAGCTCCTATATATAGCTGGGCATTGGCTCCTCTCCTCATATGTGGCACTAAATTGGTAGTTGCGTCCGTCAAGATCGGATGCTAACAATCCGGGACTACGATATTGTTTAATTTTAATTTGGATCTACCCTCATGCACACAAGTTGACTCATTAGGCCAGTGGTTCTCATAGTAGACCAATTAATATGTGAAATATCATGGCCAATGGCTCTCCTCTACTCAAGCGTGGCACACTATTATATGATCTGGCATGATTTCATTTGGATTTACCCTCATGCACAGAAGTTGACTAATTAGGTGTGCCTATACAGCTCCCAGATCTTTGCACTCCCCTCAATCATAACTCCGTCCTCCCTTCCAACAAATAAGGCGCATACGCATCCCAAAATTAAACTTTAACCATAAATTCGAAATCAAATGTGATAAAATCCATACCGTTGAATTCGTATTGAAAAGGAGTTTTCGGTGGTATAATTTTGAAGTCACCACAATATATATTATTGATCCAATTAGAAAGCGTGTGTGCCTTATTCATTGGAATAGAGGGTGTAATTCGCTAACAAAGATGTCCGTCATAGCTGTTGTGCATAATTCGGCTTCGTTCGTCCATCTGTCACTTGATCGTTGGTTGACATGAACCAAATTTCCATGGCCTTGCGAGCCACCCTTAGTTTCATCTCCTTCACTAATTGGGTAGTACAAAGTACAGAATTTTTAAAATTAACGTGCCTTTAAAGTTAAAAGTCTGCAGTGCAATGTACCATAATAAAAAAACTCCCTATAATTTTGCCATGGATCCCTTCTCTACCGAGGATTTTCAGCAGAGAGGGCCATGTTAAAGGAACTTGACTCGGTAGGTTTTCAGTTCTTTTTGCAATATTTTTATTTCTATAATTACAAACCAGTAAACCTTGTAAATACACAAGTGTGCTAGAATGAAACTATAGGTAGACTATTTAATTGATAAATTTAGTAAATGAGGTAGATTATTTTGCAACACTCGAGCATAAAATTTAGGGAACTATAAAGCGTAGGATTAAGACGCCATTGCTAGTTTCCCCAGAAAAATGCTGCCCCATTTGGAAATACATGTTGTTCCAGAAATAAAAAAGTCAAACTTGAACAACTTTGAAACACACAATGCTTGGGAAATTTTAGTGTTGTATAATGAAAATAGTATCATTAGATTTGCTGTAACTTTTCTATAATACTGCGATCTGTATAATTTGACCAATATATTCATATGAAAAGCAACTATTGTGATTGCCTGTTGAAGAACTACCCATTTGTCATCGGTATGTTATTTGCCCGAGATTCGATCGTCGGTATCTCAATACCTAGTTCAATCTCGTTACCGGCAAGTCTCTTTATTCGTTCCATAATACATCATCATTAGGTACATTGCTTGCAAGGCTTATAGTGATGTGCATTACCGAGAGGGCCAGGAGATACCTCTCCGACAATCGGAGTGACAAATCCTAATCTTGATCTATGCCAACTCAACAAGTACCCTCGGAGACACCAGTAGAGCACCTTTATAATCACCCAGTTACGTTATGACGTTTGGTTGCACACAAAGTGTTCCTCCTGTATTCGGGAGTTGCATAATCTCATAGTCATAGGAACATGTATAAGTCATGAAGAAAGCAATAGCAATATACTCATCGATCAAATGCTAAGCTAACGGAATGGGTCAAGTCAATCACATCATTCTCTAATAATGTGATCCCATTAATCAAATGACAACTCATGTCTATGGTTAGGAAACTTAACCATCTTTGATTCAACGAGCTAGTCAAGTAGAGGCATACTAGTGACGCTATGTTTGTCTATGTATTCACACATGTAGTAAGTTTTCGGTCAATACAATTCTAGAATGAATAATAAACATTTATCATGATATAAGGAAATATAAATAACAACTTTCTTATTACCTCTAGGGCATATTTCCTTCACTGCTGCCATGCGAAATTCCAGGTTCAAACACATTATGGTTTATGAGCTATGAAAAGAACAAATTCAGCTATTAATCGTGACGTTTACTGTTTTGGCAATATTCAATGTTGATTTTCAATTTTTTTTCATGCCTCGTAAATTGCAATGTGTTTGAACTTGGGAATTTCTCATGATAATGGAACATCACACTTTAACATCCGGTGCTTTTGAGATTTCTTCGAGACTTTAACACATTGTTTCCCAGTGGTTTGCATCGGTTTCCACCCACACTTGGTTTTCATGTAATATTATATCCTTCTTCATCAAAAGAAAAGGAAAATTAGAAGCTTTCATGCATGCACAGCCCAGACATCTCAGATGATACTAGCACATTGTTAGAGAGTTTCAACGTACTTTTATTCCACGTACTTATGCATGCACATATACATGCAAGTCTGGTACAGTATTAATTCCAACAACACAACACGACACACTTTTACGATTACGCATGTACTACCTACCTAGGGAACACTGTTGCATGCATGTATGCACGAGACTGAGATATAAGATGAACTGGAACGCAAACTTGCAAAGAGCAAATAGATGTGCACGGGTGATCGATCAGCGCGGGCAGGTGTAGGTGGATTCGCAGGGAATGCTGCACTGGTTGAGGAGGAGGACGCCGTCGAGGCGGAGTCCGAGGACACCGCCGAGGACGTCGCAGAGGCACGCGGCCGCTTGCAGCTCGACCAACCCGTAGAGCAGCGGGCAGCACTCACTGGCAAACAAGCCGAGACTGAGATTCGGCAGGTGCAGCACGTTGACGCACACTTGCAGATTTGGGCACGAGCCATAGCTGGTTGACGGTGATGGTGGCGGCGGGGGGTACGCCGGTGGCGGTGGCGGTGGCGACGGCGGCGGTGACGGCGGCGGGTACAACGGTGGTGGTGGCGGGGGCGGAGACAGGGGCGGGCAGTTGTATCCGCAACCGTGAACGGTGGAGACCGTCAGTGCCATGGCAAGGAGCAGGAGGACGAGCTTGGACGATGGCGCCATTGCTAGAGCTTTGATCGAGGAACCTAGTCACATGTGTATGTGATTGTACTGCTGTATGTCCTCGGGTTGTTTTGGATGGTATTTATAGCCGGATTGTACATGATGCAAGAGGTTGTGTACGCCTTGATGATCAGATCAGAATCAGATCGTGTACCCTCATGGATCGATGCTCTGAACCTATGTGCGTAGTTTACAACAAGCCACGCGCTGCTTACAGTACAGGTGCCCTCATGGCACTAGCTGGAATTGGCTGATATTTTTGGGGAGCACGCCATGGCCATGTACTGCTTGCTCTCATTATTGTGAACGTACACTATTGGCATGCATGTGCAGAGCTCAATTAGGTAGTAGCAGGCCAAGTCAACTATGCGCTCCTATATATAGCTGGGCATTGGGCATTGGCTCCTCTCCTCATATGTGGCACCAAATTGGTAGTTACGTCCGTCAAGATCGGATGCTAACAATCCGGGACTACGATATGATTTAATTTTAATTTGGATCTACCCTCATGCACACAAGTTGACTCATTAGGCCAGTGGTTCTCATAGTAGACCAATTAATATGTGAAATATCACGACCAATGGCTCTCCTCTACTCAAGCGTGGCACACTATTATGATCTGGCATGATTTCATTTGGATTTACCCTCATGCACAGAAGTTCACTAATTAGGTGTGCCTATACAGCTCCCAGATCTTTGCACTCCACTCAATCATAACTCCGCCCTCCATTCAACAAATAAGGCGCATACGCATCCCAAAATTAAACTTTAACCATAAATTCGAAATCAAATGTGAATTATATGTGATAAAATCCATACCGTTGAATTCGTATTGAAAAGGAGTTTTCAGTGGTATAATTTTTAAGTCACCACAATATATATTATTGATCCAATTAGAAAGCGTGTGTGCCTTATTCATTGGAATAGAGGGTATAATCCACTAACAAAGATGTCCGTCATTGCTGTTGTGCATGGTTCTGCTTCGTCCGTCCATCTGTCACTTGATCGTTGGTTGACATGAACCAAATTTCCAAGGCCTTGTGAGCCACCCTTAATTTCATCTCCTTCACTAATTGGGTAGTACAAAGTACGGAATTTGGAAAATTAACGTGCCTTTAAAGTTAAAAGTCTTTATGTGGTTTGTTCACGAGAAAGTGATTTTGACTAAAGATAACTTGGCAATACATAGTTTCGAGGGTAGTAAATGGTGTTGCTCTCTGTGATCAACATGAATAGATTCCACATCTTTTTCTCAAATGCCGACTAGCCAAGCTACTATGGCGCGCATTGCACGCCTTTAATGTATGTCCTCCTAATACAATTGCTACTTTATTTGAGACTTGGCTAAATGGTTACTTTAGGCTATATGGGATTAATGAAATTACGTGATTTTTAATGGACAAAATATCACAAATTTTTTACAGGTCATCCACACGGCAACTGACGGATCCGTACGTGGTCAAGGAGCATATGACTTATGGGTGCAACCGTTGAAAGACGGTAGAACGGGATACCTACAACCTATTTGAATGGTGGTCCAATAATAGGATAGTTGTATAGCCATCTAGTATTATTTTTGCCGGCTGTGGCAATGTTCTTTTTTGAAAACTCATTTTGAGTTCTTATGTCGAACTGGGTACTTGGTGGGCACTTTGGTTAATAATATGGTTGTATGAATCATTTTTTTTAAACAACCCCATATATTAACCAGCTTAAAAAGTTCTTACAATCGTTCATTACAGAATACACCACGCAGGGCGGAACACTGTAATAAAGAAGACCGTCCGACCTATTGTCAAAACTAAACTTGGCAATCTCATGTGCCGCCATGTTTGCCTGGCGATTGATCTTGACGATCTTGAAATTATTTGCAAGCTTCATAATGCTTCTTGCTTCCCTCATGAATCAACAAAAGGGGACCTGTCAAGAAAATCATTTGCAAGAAGGGAGACCACAAAAGAGCTATCAGTTTCTACAATAATGGGTTTATGAGACTGATACCGACATAGAGCCCGGCAAGGCACGCACGAATCTCCGCTTCATCTACACACGTGCACGACCCAATAAAATCCCAAGAAGAAAGGATGACTTGGCCCATATGATCCCTGGCAATAACCCCCACGCTGGCAGCGCTCATGCTCTCCACAAAGCTGGCGTCAACGTTAATCTTAAAGACCTCGGACGAAGGAGGCTGCCAAGTCCCTCGATTCCTTGCTGAAATATCGACGGTCTCTTGTACATCCACTACCCTCTTACCTTTCTTGCTCAAATCTGACTGTTTGTTGGAATGACAGGAAGTGTAAGATGCCCAATAGCTTTCCAGAAACAAAGCAGCAGAACAGACATATTCCCTCCCTTCATGAAAAATAAGATCATTCCTTAAGTGCCAAGCTCTCCAGAAAATGAATAAAACTTGCTCACGGACATGAGAATTCAGCTGATCTAGAAGAACAAGGAGCCAATCTGGAACTGAGAATTTAAAAATCTTTTCTTCTGGAATATTCCACACATCCCTCATAGCAAAAAGAAGAGCACGAGCCTTCGGACAGATCACAAGAGCATGATAAATATTTTCGTCGTCAACGCCACAGATAGAGCAGATAGCACAGTCAGTTTGGCGGTGAGAAACTCTGTTTACCTGAACCGCCAAACTATTTGAAGCCGCTCGCGATGCAAAAATCCTGATCTTTTGAATCATTTTGATGTAGAGGCCGGGGTAATCCTTCTTTTCTAAAAAACAAAATACGAAATTTGTTTCTTCACTCATCATTTGTCTTGGTTGAAAAGATTTGTGAGTTAAAACAGAAATAAGGGAGTATATGAAATTTCATGTCCTTCACTCCCATGACCCATTATTGGTTACTCGTTGCCAACTGAACCTCATACTGAGAGTAATTGACAAAAAAAACCTACTCGCAGCAGCATGCCATAAAGCTCACCCCATAGCGCGTCGACGAGCTGAGCGCGCGCGATGCCAAGCAGGAAGGTGTCGCCGTCAGCATGCCATTCATGCCCGCTCGGGGGAGGCCGAGCTCCCTAGCCACCCATGCGCGCCTGCGACCCAGTCCGCTCCGGCGAGCCAAGCACTAGCATGATGACGGCCGACGATGGCAGGGATGGCCGCCTCAATAAATGTTGCAGGCGCCGTCTGGTGCCATCAATCCAGAAGGACAATAAACGATCTGGACTGTTATGTTCAACATGACAAATCTCTTCTTCCCCAATTGATCGCATCCACTTCTCTTTGTTACTCCATCTCAAAGCCATAGATCAATCCATTCACACGGCTTCTGGTCTTCAGCCTGCTGATCCACTTAGGACTTGGACGCGCATATCCTTTTCTCTCATCCATGCATGGTTTACTTTTGCAACAAAACCATTTTTCTTACTTGAACTGAACCATTTTTTGACTGAACACAATTTTCAGTCATACATTCAGAACTACATCGGTGTCCTGGGTTGACACCATGGCCGGAGACTGGAGAATCCACACCATCGCCTAGGAGGCACCCGACGCCTCGACGGCTCTGATGGTCGGCAGCGTGCTCAACCCTTTATGACTTCATTTGGTATTTTCATGCATTTATTATTTTTTTAAGCTAAATGACCATGAAATTGAAAATCACTACAAATGAACTCCGAAAAGGTGAAAGTTGGCATGGTATTATCATTTCACCCACGGGATGTTCTAAAAAGTTGAGAGGGTTATGGCAAAAATTGGATGCACTTCGTTTACAAAACGGACAATCTCTTTCGAAGTATCAGGGTTTCGGACGAAAACTCATCTGTTATAAAGGTATTTTATTTTTTTGAACTTATTTGAACTCCAGACTTTTTGTGTGTTCAAAATGAACCATTCAAAACCACATCATCAATTTTCAACCCTTTCTGACTTCATTTGGTATTTTTCATCCATTTATTGATTTTTTAAGCTAAATGACCATGAAATTGAAAAGCACTACAAATGAACTCTGAAAAGGTTGAAAGTTGGCATGGTATCACCATTTCACCCACATAGCATGTTCTAAAAAGTTGAGAG
>NC_057805.1:506900125-506912506 GCF_018294505.1 Triticum aestivum | reverse complement strand
GTTGAGAGAGTTACGACAAAAACTGGATGCACTTCGTGTACAAAACGGACAATCGGACGAAAACTCATCTGTTACAAAGATATTTCATTTTTTGAACCTATTTGAACTCCAGACTTTTTGTGTGTTCAAAATGAACAATTCAAAGCTACATCATCAATTTTTAACCCTTTCTGACTTCATTTGGTATTTTTCATGCATTTACTGATTTTTAAAGCTAAATGACCTTGAAATTAAAAAGCACTACAAATGAACTCTGAAAAGGTTGAAAGTTGGCATGGTTTCATCATTTCACCCACATAGCATGTTCTAAAAAGTTGAGAGGGTTACGACAAAACTGAATGCACTTCGTGTACAAAATGGACAATCTATTTCGAAGTATCAGGGTTTCATACGAAAACTCGTCTGTTACAAAAGGCATTTCATTTCTTCACATGTAACTGCAATGATATTCTAGATCAAAGACATCATCATAATAGTTGTGGAGAGAAAGTCTTCACTTTTTCATCGCTTTTGTCCTTTGCTTATTGCGCCGTAATCATGGATAATCTTCATCGTTTAACAGAGTGCTTGGGTGACCCTTGATTTTGAAGGGAGGAATTTCATGTAACTTTTCATAATCTTCATATATGTCTGTCTTGCCCTCCACTCCCACGATGTCTCTTTTTCCTGAAAGAACTATGTGGCGCTTTGGCTCATCGTATGATGTATTCGCTTCCTTATCTTTTCTTTTTCTCGGTTTGGTAGACATGTCCTTCACATAGAAAACCTGCGCCACATCATTGGCTAGGACGAATAGTTCTTCTATGTACCCAAGATTGTTCAGATCCACTGTTGTCATTCCGAACTGTGGGTCTACTTATACCCCGCCTCCTGACAGATTGACCCATTTGCACCGAAACAAAGGGACCTTAAAATCATGTCAATAGTCAAGTTCCCATATGTCCACTATCTAACCATAATATATGTCCTTTCCCCTCTTGATTGCTGCATCAAAGCGGACACCGCTGTTTTGATTGGTGCTCTTTTGATCTTGGGCGATCGTGTAAAATGTATTTCCATTTATCTCATATCCTTTGTAAGTCAATACAGTCAAAGATGGCCCCCTGGCCAACGAGTACAGCTCATTAGAAACATTGTTGTCACCCAACAGGCGGAGGGTGGAGGCGCTCACCGGGTTGCCGTCAAGGTATGGCGACAGACCTGCCATGTCGCCACTGCGGACGACGAAGGGACGTGGGCATTACCGGCACAATACTTCACGCACCCGTTTGCTGCACAGCTTCACCCACCACCGGATCTGGCTGCTCCATGTTGTCACGCGTGGGAACCGGAAGATAATTCAGACGACGAAGGCAGCAAATAGCTCGAGCCATTATATCCCATAGTTAGAGAGCTGTGTACTGCACTGTTCTGTACGGTATTCCAACATTATGAAGATTTTCCACGCCACGAATCCCCAGATCATATGAGCTCGGTCACCAAAATGCCACGTCCGAATGTACTGTCTATTCAAAATTACAAAGTCAACACATTTTTCATTATTAATTGTAATAAATTGTTTTGATCGTTCATTACACATACACACGCTTATATGTTTGGATCGGCATTATCTTTTGTGCGAAAAGTCCTAATGCCATATACTCCCTCTGTAAAGAAATATAAGAGTGTTTCGATCACTAAACACATAATTATGGAAAATAAAATTATATTCAAGAATCTCTTGGGGGTGACGAAGTCTTCTTCAATCTTTCAACATTTGACTTTCCTAATCATCATATAGTGCCTCACATTACAACACTTCTGTCCTAGTGAATCACAGTAAGACATCAACATATATCCATCTTTTTGTTACATATATGAAACCAACACAAGTTCACACTATCTGAGGAAGACCAAAGTACCCTAATAAAAAAACAAATGAGTACAATTTTTCTCGTCTATTCCTTTTTCCTTTGCTTTCTTTTTCTTAATTTGCTGATGGCGCCATATAGTACACTTGACAGGGTGTGCTTGAATTGGTGTCTGTATTTTTCTTTGTCTTCGTCATCTTGGGAAGGCGGTAACGCAAAGGTGGGAGTCGAGAGCAGGGTGAGACGATAAGCCCCACGGATGTTAAAGTGGCATTTCAAAATTTCTCCTGATATTCGAAACAGCGGGATTTGTAGCCTTTGGTCCCACCGCAGCTGTTGACCATGGTCAGGAATCAGCGGTGAGCATGTTCTCGTGTCATACTTGTACAATGTGTCGTCGTTCATGTAGCAGAGCATCTTGTCGCCATCGTCAACCCAGGCGCTCCAAGGCCTGGGGATGTAGAAAGGTTCCTTGATGTGAAAGTTATAGCACAGATCCCATTGTGGAGGTTTGTCATCCTCCGGCGGCGACATGACCCAAAAGTGGAGGCCCACATGGCAGACGTGTTTGACGAAGCACAACTGGCCGTCGAGCTCGAAGGCGCCCACTAGCCGCTTGGCATAGTCGAGAGTCTCATGCTCTGGGAGATGGTACGCGCGGTATGTCTCAGTAAGCACATCGACTACCAACACTCGCTTCCAACCTAGCGTCACCACATACAGCTTGCCGTCGATCAGCAGTGGCGGCCAACTCGGGATTTCAGCCGGATGAGACGGTGAGTGGAACGAGTGCTGCCGCCAGCGGCGAGTGTCGCCTAAGGTGTACACGGCCATGTGCACCTTAGAGAACCTGAACAGCTTATACTCATTGGTGGGCGGACTGAATTCCAAGGCGAAGAGATGTGTCTTGTCCTTGGTTCCTGTGAGCGGCGGCGCCTTGGGAAGCGCCAGCGTCTGGCCGGTGACAGGGTTACACACCACCGCCGGCGCCTCGGGGCCGCTGCCGTGCACGTAGCAGAGGAGGCTGTTGCAGACGTTGGCGAGGTCGTAGCCGCTGGGGATGTCGAAGGAGAACATGGCCTTGCCCGAAGACATGCTGAAGACGCTGGCCTCGTCGCTCCGGCCCGGCTCACACGTCTTCAAGACGAACAAGACGTCCGCGTCCGCCGACAAGGCGGTCACGTAGTTGGCGGCGTGTAGGCGGCGAAAGGAGGGCTCGCTGACGACGCTGCGCCACAGCCTCGAGACGCAGCAGCACCGGGCCACGTCCTTTGTCGGCAGCTTCACTAGGATCTCTTGGAGCATCTCCCTACGGATCTCCCTGCTGTGGCTGCTGCTCTGAGCCTCAACGCGACGAAGATGATGAAGACGACGTCCCGTCGTCATGGATAGACGAAGATGATGACGAAGACGACGTCCCATCGTTACGGATAGATGGGCGACAGCAATCCGGCAACGTGGAATCGACGAGCTTGTGACTGCAGAGTGTCTATTTTAGAGCACGAGTTGCCGAGTTGGAGTTGAACTCACTGAAAAAAATAGCGCGCTATAACGTCGCTAATAGCACGCTATAGCGTATTGAGAATTGCCTCGCTAAATATATTGGTGTACAACGTCTCGCTAATAGCACGCTATAGCGCGATATAGCACGTTAATAGCATATTTTGAGATCGCCGCTATTTTGCTGTAGCGCGCTATGTTTTTCATTGGAACTCCTTGTGGGCACACATAACACGTAATTACTTCCTGATGGTAGTAGTAGTATTTTTAGGATCCGAACCACCTAAATTCCATGCATATGTATTCACCGATTGACACCGTACGTGCCCGACGAGGTGGTGCCACAGATCCTCCTCCGGCTCGCCGTCGGACCGCTGCTGCATCCAATTTATCCGAGCTCCATGGGGAGTTATGTGCGTGCGTGCGCCTCACTCGATATGTGTGTGTAGGGACCTGGGAGACGATGTCAATCCCCCACAAAAGGATCAGTGTCATATCATTGCTTTCCCGGGCTTACTTTATCACCTGATGGATGCATCAGTGACAACATAGTATTCTATGTCGGATATTTCTACCTCTATCGCAGCGATCTCCAAAATCAACAAGCTAGTTGCACGAAAAAGATTGACATGGTGTCCTTGAAGTATCACAACGTTAACACACACACACATTTGTTGAATTGACAAGAAAATTTCTCTCTCAATTTTTTTTAACACCACCTCATATATTAATTAACCAAAAGACGTGTTACAATGATTCATTACAGAGTTCACCACACAGGACGGTATATCATTAACAAGAATCTCATCCACTCTATTATCAAAACTAAACTTAGCTACCCGCAAAAAAAAACTAAACTTAGCTATTAGATGGGCCACCTCATTACCCGAACGTCTAATCTTTGAAACTCTGAAGCTATCCATTAGCTTAGAAAACTCCATGCTTCCTTCCTCAGATCGTGCAGAGCTGATCTATCATCAAATTCATTCGCAAAAATCACCGCAACAAAAGCACAGGCAGTCTCTAAAATTATAGGAGAATGAAGTGTTATACCTATATAGAGACCAGCAATGCAAGCTCGGAGTTCCGCTTCCTTCATGCTATTACACCTCCCAATGTAGTCCCACGAAGAGATCATGACTTTGTCAGCAAAATCCCTAGCCACCACACCCACACTTGCCGCGCTAATACTTTCCACAAAGCTTGCGTCGACATTAATTTTGATATAACCTGAAGGTTGGGGCTTCCAACCCATCTGAACTTCCAAAGTATTTGGATCACATTTCAGACCACTCATAGGATTTTTCCTTTTATTCTTTGAATCCTCCAATGGCATTGAATGACATGCACCAAAGGTTGACCAATAATTATCAACAAAATTGGCCGAATTTGTGACTGACTCCGTGCCCTTGCCAAAAATCAAATCATTTCTCAAGTGTCAGGCTCTCCAGAAAATGAAAATAAGTTTGTCCCGCATAGACTATCCCACTTGACTTACAAGAACAAGAAACCATTCCAACCCAGTATACCTAAATGCATCCTCCATCGGTAACTCCCAAATACCTCTCATGGCCATACGCAACGCACGAGCCTTGGGGCACGTAACAAGCGCATGAAACGTATTCTCGTCGTCCACTCCACATATCGAGTATGTACTGAGAATCGCTTGGTAGTGCGCCACTCTGTTTACTTGGACAGCCAAACTATTGGTAGCAACCCACCACGCAAAAATATGGATCTTCTGAGGAACATTGGCCTTCCAGATGATGTCCCAAATTTTCCTCTCCCCCAATGTTGCATCGATCGCTGTATTGCCCCTCATATTCTTTTTGTTCCTTTACATGAGTACAAGCTTGTACGCGCTTTTAACTGAAAACGTCGCTGTCTTCTCAAAGCGCCATGCAACAAAATCACCTTCCCCTGAAGACGGAATACGCAGCCGAAGGATCTCTTCTGCATTATGTGGGCAAAATAGGTGCCTAACCAAATTCTCATCCCATCTTTTTCGACCAGTCAGAATCAAATCAGACACCCATTTCATTCTCATCCTACTCTTCCTTGCCATAATTTCAAGTCCAGAGAACCTTGGGAGAAAGTTATCTCTCCAAATATTTAGAGCCATCACCCACTCTCCAAATAACTCCCAATTTCAGAAACTCCAATCCATGCATAATACCTTGCCAAGATAGTGAGGCCGACTGAGAAAATACAGTGTCAAGGATATGTCCCTGTGGGTAACATTTTGCCTTGACAACTTTGGCACAGAGAATCAGGGCTGACCACCAACATCCATGCCTGCTTCACTAACAGTGCTTGATTAAAAAGTCTGAGATCTCGGAATCCCATCCCCCCCTCAGCTTTAGGCCTTGTCAATTTATCCCAAGCCAGCCAATGAGTCTTTCTCCTATCCTCCTCATCACCCCACCAAAAATTCCTTATAATCTGCGATAACTCCTCACACAATGCAGCCAGAAACTTAAACATACCCATGGCATACACTGGGAGGGTCTGAAGCATAGATTTAATCAATGTTTCCTTTGCTCCACAAGATGCATATTTTTCTAACCAATCTGATAAAATCTTGAGAGCTTTTTCTTTTGTTGATTAAAATTTACCAGCTTTCATTCTACCTTGAGGCATCGGAAGCCCAAGATATTTGTCCTCAAATCCCTCTGCAGTGATGCAAAGGATTACAATAACGGCCACTTGAATTTCCACACTGCATTTTTTTTTCAAACATGATAGAGTACTTATCTAGGCTCAACACCTGACCAGTTCCCTTCTCATAAGTGGAAATAATATTCTTAATTGTCAAAGCTTGATCAATGGATCCCTTGAAGAATAACAGGCAATCGTCAGCAAACAAAAGATGTGATATACCCGGAGCATGCCTATTGATCTTAAAGTCCATAAGAAATCCTCTAGTACACGCATTCTGTAGCACCAAAGATAAAGCCGCTGGCACGAACAGAAATAAGTACGGTGATAAAGGATCTCCTTGTCTAATACCACATGAAGGGGAAAGCTTCCAAAAGTTGACCATTGAAGTGCAAAGAAAATTTTAGTGGCATAACACAGGGCATAATCTAATTTATCCAACCTGGGGCGAAGCCCAATGCCCTTAGCATACTCTCCAAGAAGTGCCAATCAACCCTATCATAAGCTTTTGCTAAATCCAATTTATATGCACATGATTTCTCTCTCAATTTGATGCAATCCCGTACATTCCAAGCCTAGTTCCAATCCAGTTTAATTTATTGAAACACCAAAGGTACATTATAAATCTTTTTCTCATGTTCTTCTCCATGATTAATTTGCCTCCGCGTGACTAATAATGTGATATAACTATTCTCAAAAAAATGTGCTACTATTACAATCCTGTTGTGACCCATAGAGATGCTCAACCGGTGTTGATGGTGGAGAAATCCGGACACGGCCGAAACGGAATCGGACTACCAATCCTATAAACAGTTGGCAGCCACCTAGAATTGCCCTTTCTTTTCTTCTTTCAGCTCAGAGTGAGCCTATTTTGTACTAAGACTATTTGGACACATTTTTAATAAATGGATGCATGCATCTTTCTGATGTAGAGGCCAGGGTCTTCCTCCTTTTCTAAAAGAAAAATAAAATTGCCCTTTGAGGCTCCACATGTCGGGGGCTACACATCCACTTCCAAAACCAAACACACAAGAAATATGGTAGGCTTGAGTTTCATCATGGATCTGAAATCTTCCACCTCCTTTTTTTTTGCGAAAAGTATCCCAGCAGCGTAATGCGTGTAGAGCTCCCAACAGCAGCATAAGGCGTGCAGGGCTCCCAGCAGGAGCACCGAACCCTTTCTCTATGCATGGTTGCATGCTGAGGTGCTTTTACATACATGATTGTATGATAAGGTGACAAATTTGCATGTTAAGATAAGTAAGTTAGTGGGTGTAGTATCAGTGACATCATCATTGTTAGATACAAATTGCATATAAAAAAGAAAATTTTGCATGGATCTCCGTGTAAGATCTGACGAATAAAACATTGAGTAAGACATAACGAAGTCTCAGAGATTTAGCCGAGCTGATTAATTAACTAACAAAAGAAAAAAATACTAAACCAAGAGGTATATAACCAATATTTCAAGGTTGTATATATACAACATCAGCAAATCACATGGTATATTGGCCTGCTGTTGAGCAAAATCGACTTGGCAGCTTACTAGCTTGCATGATCGATGGGCTCAAGAGCTATGTTGATTTACTGATAGCATCATCGTAGTACACTTAGCATTGCATGCTCAAACTGGTGTTTGTTTCCATCATCGTCCTGGGATGGCGGCAACTAAAAGGTGAGAAGCGAGAGTAGGGTGGCGGATTTTCGTGTTGAACATTTTGACATATTATACGTTTTTTTCCAACATCGTATGCTTTTACTTTTTCATAACACTTTTTTGCAAAACATGTCCAAATTTAAGTTTTTTAATTTTCCTAACTAGTAGATGTAGTAATATAACTACATCTCGAAGAATTTTATTTTTTGAAATTTTTATCATTTTCTTTTTTATTCAAAACTGAAATGGCGATAGACTAAAGGCCGTCCACGTGGCCGGTGCGGGGAGCCCAGGCAGGAGGGCCTTTGGTCCCGGCTGGTGCCACCAACCGGGACCAATAGGCAGGGCCTTTTGTCCCGGTTGGTGTCACCACCCGGGACCAATAGGTATCCACGCGTGAGCAGCTGGCAGGAGCTGAGGTTTTTGTTTTTTTTGAAAGGGGGTGGTTTAGGGGTTTTGGGGGTTAATTTAGGTGTTTCATATATTGTGTTAGCTAGCTAATTAATAGAGAGAAGTGTCCTCTCTTATCTCCGTGCTTGGTCGACGCTACGTACTATATACGTATGGAGAGGAGTAGACACGCTAGCTAGTAATCAAATGAAGGAAACAGAAGATCGTCATGAACATATGCATACAGAGAGGAGTGATATCGACCGCCTCTCCTTCTCCGAGATATTGGTCGAAGAACAAGTTCTCGTATATCTATCCGACACTACCGGCTACATATATACAATAATTATCTCTTACAATACAATCTCCTAATTAAATTGTAGGAACACAGGGTCCACATAGTATTCTCCGTTTTCAGCGATCACGTGGTCAAGGAAGAATGCCGCCAATTCCTCTTGAATAAATGGAACTCAACACAAATGATGGTAATAAAATAAAATTGTGAATATTATTGCTTACGCACTTCATATTGTTCTTCAGTGTAGCCCCGCTCACAGGTCGTGTAGCGGATGGACTCGCAAACGTAGTATCCACAGTAATTATTCCCGGGTTCCTGCCACAACCACTTTACAAGAAATAGAGGTCAATCAAACTGATAAGCAAGCATGCTAAATGGTATTGATGAAACTAGCGCTTGAATCACTAGGAGATGCGCGGAACATGCTACTATAGTACTTACTTTCGGGTGATTAAATTGCAGCTTCTTCGGCAGTCCCGGAGATTTTGAGGTGAATTTTCTCCAAACCCTGCCAGACAAACAAAACAATTACTTGATATCAGGAATGAACAAAGTTGCTGATATGGTGGATAATGATCGATTTAACTTACTTCTCGAGCATTTTAATCATGTTCGCATAGTCCTGGGGATCTTTTCGTCTCGAGTCTAAGACGGTTACTACTCCCTGCTCAAGCTTAATCTCTAGGAGAATATAGTGGAAGCTGCGCATGCATGCATAAGTCATCAATTACATTACCATAACCTGGACTAATAAGGGAAACCGAATATGCACAAGACAGTAACACTCACTTGAAGTTGTAAGGAAAGAGTATTATATCTTTGTTTTGATTTAATACCAACGATTGTAGAAAGTTGGCCTCGGCTTCTTTGGGATGTTTTTCAACCGTATATGCATGTATGAGATTTGTGTTAATGAACCCAATATCACCGATTTGTCTTTTCTTCAATTCGGCGATCTTCAATCTGCATAATATAGTGAGGATAATTATAAATATATGCAATGAAAGAGCTGGCCTATATAGAGAGACTTAATGACAGAAGTAGTACTACTTACAGACAGTAGCAAGTGATCGTTGTTTTATCGAGGGCCTTTTGATTGTAAAACAGGAAGAAATCCTCAAATGGAACATTCAGCAGATCAATTCCAACGAGGTCATGCTCCAGTTTAACTCTCAGCGTAAAAGTATCCATCCCATCAGACTCTCTGCAGGTTTTCATGTACCAATCATGTAGTCTTCGCATCATCGTTGATAGAGATCTTTCATCTTTGACGAGAGGCTTCCCGTAATGGTATTTGTGTTCGTCGACCTCCATGATTTCATAATGTACATCGTCGGGTAGGTAATCTCCAAGATTGCTATAACCGGCCACCATCCTCGGATCATTAGCGACGATGTCTTTTGACACCTTGAGCGGGGGGCACGATTGGTTCGCTTGTTCGCCGAGCTGGGCAATTTTTTTCCCAGCTCGTTGTTCTTTTAACCTTTGATCACTGACAGTACTTCCCGACCGCTCCGCTTCGGCATATGTCTTTGCAAGAATGCGCTCATAGTTGCCTCTCGGCGGAGACTTTGGTGGTTTTGTCAGGGCAGCCAGAGTGCGCTTTGCTTTCACCGAATCTACCTTCTACTCCGGAGGTGGATGTTTCTTTGCTTTCACCCCTTCAAAGAAGTTTGTCACTTCGGCTCGCACGATCTTCCTGGTTTCCTCCTCGGTCCTCTCGTATGGTAACTTCTCTGGAGTCTTCAGAGAAGGACCGAATCTGTATTGCCTCCCGCCTCTGGCAGCTGTACTGCTAGACGCCGGCAGAGCAGACGGAGTGGCTGCGGCTGTCTTCTTTCCTTGCTTACGAGGCGGAGGAGAAGGACTACGACGCGCCGGAGCAGCCGCAATGGCGGCGGGTCTCTTCCGCCCTTGCTGACGAGGCGGAGAAGGAGGAGGCTGGCTAGCAGGAGCCGCATGCTCCAGCTGAAGCAGCTCGGTGGAAGCCACGCTGCTTCTCCGCTGAGATGGCGGTGTAGCTTCGGGGGCAGTTTCGGCATGTCGATTGCCGTCTCGTTCCTCTAGCACTTGAACCCTTTCGTGCAGCTTCTGAATTTGGATCTGCTCCACTTTTTTCCTCCTCTCCTGGCTTTTGTAACCGCCCGCGTCTGGAAAACCAGCCTTCCACGGAACGGAGCCTGGCGTGCCTCGTGTCCGTCTAGGGTGCTCAGGATTCCCGAGGGCCATTGTGAGCTCGTCGTTCTCTCTGTCTGGAACGAACGTCCCTTGCTGCGCTGCATCGATATATTGCTGAATCTTCTTCACTGGTATTCTCAAATGCTCGTTCGTCCAAACGCACCTCCCTGATACAGGGTCCAAGGTTCCGCTAGCCCCGAAGAACCAAGTCCGGCAACGGTCTGTCCAGTTCATTGTCTGTGGTTCGATCCCTTTTTCAAGCAGATCATTCTCAGCCTTGGCCCACTTAGGTCGGGCTTTGAGGTAGCCACCTGACCCCGTGCGATGGTGAAGCTTCTTCTTTGCAGCATTCTTCTTGTTTGTCGCTGACATCTTCTTACTCTTTTCCAATGTCTTGTGGGCCACAAATGCGGGCCAGTGATCTCTGATCTTCTCATACCGGCCGATGAATTCTGGTGTCTCTTCTTTGTCGACAAACGTTTTCAGCTCATTCTTCCACCTCCTGAATAGGTCTGCCATCTTCTTAAGAGCATGAGACTTGATTAATTGCTCTATAACAGGCTTCTCCGGATCCTCCTCTGGCGGTAGGGTGAAATTTGCCTTCAGCTCAGTCCAAAGATCATCTTTCTGCATATCATTGACATAAGACACCTCAGGGTCTTCCTTCTTAGGCTTATACCATTGTTGGATGCTGATCGGGATCTTGTCCCTAACTAGAACCCCGCACTGAGCAGCAAATGCATCCTTTGTTCGGATGGGTTCAATCGGTTGGCCGTCGCGCGCGATTGCTGTGATCTCAAACCTTTCATCCGAGCGCAACTTTCTCTTCGGGCCTCGTCTCTTTACCGAAGTTGTGCTCGATCCGGGGGGCTAGAAAAAAGAAGAAAGACGAGTGTTAATTAATATGTGTACATACCAAAACAATGAATGCATCAATTAGCTAGTCAGCACAGGCTTAACTAATATATTTACCTGGCCGGACTCTGTTCGGTCACCGGATCCGTCACCACGGGCTCCTTCTTGCACCAGCATTAGGTCACCGGAGCCATCATAATCATGTCTTTCCTCCTCCACTCTTCGATCACCGTAGCCTGCTTCATCACCCTGTTCTTCCAGACCATCATTGTCGTTAAGATACGACAAGATATCACCTCCGGCTAAGATTATGTCCCCCAACACCTCTTATGCTTGCTCGTCTCGTCCGTGCTCCATTGTTTCTGCAAATATTACAACATGGCAATTATTGCACAAACATGACAGCAGGTGGATATATTAGTGCAAACGTAGACCTAGCTTATTCCGGGTTTGGGGTGGCCTAGGCAATGCTTCAAGGGTAGGGGCGCGGCGGGAGGGGGTAGGAGACCGACATCGTTTTTTTCTAGGGTTTGGGTGTCCTCGAGAGTTTTGGTCGAGCGAGAGGGCCGGGGGGTGCTCCCGTGGTATAAGTTATCACGGTCGAGAGGGGGTATAAATATTGACCGTCCATCATGTCGAAGTTATCTGGGAGGGAGTTATATATATCGACAACGACGACATACATACATGGGAAAATAAAGTTATCGGGGAGGGGGTATATCGACCCCCCCCCACGTGTTGAAGTTATCGGGAGGGGGTTATATCGACAACAACGACATACGTACATGAGAAAATAATATTATCGGCGGGGAGGGGGTATATCGACCCCCCCCCTCGTGTTGAAGTTATCGGGAGAGGCGTATATCGACGACGACAGACCCGATAAAACATAAGAAAACGAAGAAGAAATAAAAAGAGGAGAAGAAGAAAAGGAATAGAGGAGAAGATCGAAGAAAAAAAAGAAGAAGAAAAAAGAGGAGAAGAAGAAAGGAATA